>NW_007728473.1:372405-383580 GCF_000696425.1 Galeopterus variegatus | reverse complement strand
TGAGGGTTGCGATCCGTTGCCGGACACGGAAAAAAAGACAAAAGACAAAAAACAAAAAAAAGAAAAAAAAGAAAATGAAAAGAGACTACTTTTGTGATTTAGAAAAGATTTTTCACCATGTAGCATGAATTTCTGTGAGATAGTAGTAGCTCACATGCTCAAATGGACTTTTATTAGTAGTTTCATTTATAAAATAGGTTCCACAGAATTTGGTCTGGTTATGTTGAACACCAAGAATGAACTTAACTTGTTGGGGATCAGTATCAATGTGTCATAGAATCCCAAGATGAGACAGAAGTTCCAGGAAGGAAGGAATATAGTTTGAAGACTGGTCTGTGTATCACAGACCATCAATTCCTTTTGTGTAATGACCCTCCTTACAAATAGTTCAGAACTTTTGGGTGTAGATTTCTTAACTAACAAGAATATTTGCCAACTCCAAGGGCCCCCCATCTTCTAATTCTTGACACCCCCATTTCCTTCTTTGGTTCCCAAGAACACCAGGAAAAAAGGGAATTTTATCTATAAATATTGGCTTGTTACAAATGCATAGTTTCCTGTCTTCCCTGGTTCTCATCCAGCACCTCCCACCCAACTCTAACTGTGTCATTTGGAAAAGTAAAATAATTCCATAAAAAGTAGGTAGAGTATTTTGCATTTCTGTACAACTTATTCTGGTTTTTATAAGGTTCTTGCAACATAGGTCATGCCTTGTTTTTATGGATACTATAATTATGTGGAAATTTATGAAATGATCTTTAATAAAACTTTGTCATCAGGAAGCCTCCTTTTCCTAGTAGGGGTGTGAGAAAGGATAGAAACACTTGACCACACCATCTCTACGAAAATGCAACGGAGCAGTAGCAGCTGGTCTTTGTTTTGGAGAAGGAGTCCATTTACCAGTCGTTGCATCCCATCAGTGTGTCACTATGTTGAGTAAATAGTATAGTAGTAAGTGTGACTGTTTTTTATTACTTCTCTTGTTGTGTGGCTAACATCATAATATTTTTGATTTCTGCAGGCATGAAACCAGATTTAAGCAACGTATGCTGGAACTGACGGACACAAACAACATTGCCTACTTATTTCTCTCAGCTGCCAACAGATGGCTGGAGGTTAGGACGGTACGTTCATTTCATGATTTCGAAATGGAAACCAAACAGAGAAGAGGCCTGGTGCAAAGAGGCAGGCCGTTGTAAAAATTAGTCTTCCCCTGAGATTTAGCACTAGCTTCACATTTTCTGGACTTTAAAATAGCTCAGGTTTGTTTATGTCACAGATGAAATTTGTCATAATGTTTTACCTAATGGCAAGATGAATAACCCAAAACCAAAAATTCATTTTGTGTTCATTAGTCTCTAGATTACATAAGTTAATGGAATGGCAAATATTTGTATAACTTCAATTTTTTTTCAGAAGAGCAAATTTGACAAATGAACAGATGTACTCATTTCCTTCACTGAGTTGGACAGGCCTGGAAGAGATGGCAACTTTCTATGTTTAAATCCAGTAGAGGATTATGTTAGCACAAAATGTAAAAAACTACAATTAACCATATATTGCCTTCTTCTGTCCTGTATGACATAGAAGAAAAAGCACAAGCTTTGGCTTCACACAGATTTGGTCTAGCAAGTTAATTTATTTGAGTCCCAGTTCCTCATCTATAAAATAAAAATAAGAATATACACCTAATGAGAGTTTTAGGATTAAAAATAATATAAATCCCCTAGTACACTGATTGTCAAATGCATTCAAGAAATGTCTTTTGAATGGATGTATGAATGAACAAGTTCATGGAAACTGGTATAAGTTTCACAAACCAACCAGCTAGAGTATGAAGTAAAAGAACTTCTAGAAGCAAAGGAATATAGTGTCCAGGCTAGTCTGTGTAATCTGCAGCATGAGTAACCTGCTTTGGTCGTAATTATAAGTTGACTGCAATTTTTTCAGTATGAAAATTGAAAAATGACTTTCAATTTTAGTAGTAATCTATCAGTTTTGAAAGTGAAAACAGGTTTATTCGTATTATTGGAAACTTCCACTGATTATATTTCTCTACCATATTCAGGTTTTCTTTAAAAACTCAGCAGACCAGAAAGGGCAGATGTTAAAGGGAATTTGATAGGATCAAAGTGAAGAAGCCCAAGTTAAAATCCACGTAGCTGATTGATGAATACAGATTGATACAGAATCTTGGATGTTCTTGTGAGCTTTGCTTATCATGATTTCTAACTGGTTTTCTGATATTCTCTACCACACGTTAGTCATTGTGTAGAAATTATTCAGCAATAATTATTCAACAATTATATTTCACAAATTTTTGAAGAAGCATTGGTTGTTGATAAGAAACTCCTTCCAGGTAGCTGTGAGGGTAGGAAGGAGGCAGGGCAGAATTTCTTGGGAATTACTTATAGATAACATACAGGCAAGTGAGGTTTTGCTCAGGATTTATAATAAAACCAAAACATTATTCCTACACCCTATCCAGACCATAAATCCTTGTTTTAAGCTTCTGTGTTTTTGTTTTTTGGTTTTTGTTTTCTGTTTTTAAGGGGGAAAAACAATCTGAGTAATAGAATTAATGTTGAAATAGATTAATGAAAGAATATCCCAAAATCATAAGGGAAAAATGTTAGTAGTTACCTTCGTCTCTGATTTTCCTAAACTTGAAGATCCAGTATGTCTTCCAAGGGGCAAGTGTGTTTGCTTTGGACTTGAGGCATATGTCTGATGGCAACTCCTGTTTCTGCCCTTTAGCACGTCTACTGTCAGGTTAATGAATAAGTGTTGAACGAGAATCTTCAAGCAAACCACATGTTCTGTTCTGAGAGCCAGAAGACAAGATATTAGAGCCTTAAGACTGCCAGGAAAGGGAAGGTCAGGAGACATTAGAAAACTACAGCAGCCAAAATCAGAATTTTACTTTAGTTTGACTCATAACTCAGTACTTTAACCCCCACATGAAAAACAGTTGAACCTACCTGAATATTAAATAATTCTATTTCCACCTGCAGAACCTTAAAGAAAATATTGGTATTTTAAACAGAAACCGCACAATCTGCTATTCCTTCTGTTACTTTGTAATACATTTGTTACTGTGTCTTCTCTTTGATTTCGATTATAGTCCTTCCAAGATTTGCTACCTAGTCTCATTAATAGAACTGTCCCTTAAAAAAGTAATACAAAAAATTAAAGAGTATTGCTTCTATTTCTGATGGGTAAAGGTAAATTTGTAGGGAACTTTGTAGGCAGATCTGCTGGCAGAAGTCAAAGTTTAAGGTCTTTTGTGTAAGTACATCTACAGTACATTGTTTATTTGTGTCAGTTAAGTTTATGTGGATATGCACAAGCATGTTCACACACATGTGTGCATACATACACACGCGCACACATCTCTAGACAATCCCAGAGATCCAGTGTAAGACCAATCAGATTCACTTTCATTCTGTTCTTCTTGGTACACTAATGGTTTTCATTAGAACCAGGTATATTTAAATATAAATGCTGTAATCCAAGAACATATGCCACAGTAAGAGTGTTGAATAAATTAAGTAGATAACTACTATTGGGAACTATCCTTTTCTCCCAATTATACACATATAAATGACCTCATTACAACTGCACTTCTGTGGACCTGTCCACATCACTGAAGACACAATTTCAGTTTGAAATAATTGGATCTTATATCAGAAATATGAATGTTGGGATACAGGACCTTGGAGACTAGGGTGTGAGCTATTCTCTAAACCCCACAGCTGGACATATTCTGCCTTGTAAGTCATTTTTAAAAAAATAAGTAGTGAAAACTATTAGGCTTATCTGCACTGAGCTTATCTACAGTGTGAACACAACCCCTTCCATGCCCTGTCCTTATTATTCAGTAAATTAACATAAATCCCTGCTTATAGCAAATATTCTTGGAGTTTCCAGAGCAGAAACACAACAAAAATGGTACAAAGAGGGTCACTGTGTTGGGCATAGATTAAAAGAGGCAAGCAGGATTTCCTGACACTGACCTGGGGATTTTATCAACTCTAATTCATGGACTCAGAGCTTTAATGGAAAGAGGAAGACACTTGATATCAAAGCTTTCTGTGGCTATTTTTCCCTTTCCACTCTCTTCATCCCCAGTTCTAGCTTTCTGAAGTAATGCTGCGGCTGTTGTGATGGAAAACCTCTAGAAGAAGGAAGGGAGAGAAACCAGAGGAAAAACACCTTTTGCTGAATTTGGGAAGGTCCCTGAGACCCATCCAATTATTTTATTTTATTGCATTTTTTAATATATAGCTCTCTTTTCCCATTCGTGTTAAGTAAAATTTAAGACAATCACGATCTGTTCTCTTTCTCTGGGTAGACAGTTCTCTATGAAAGATTTAGCCTTGCCCACCACATTCATGTCATATTCATTTTGAATTGGGAGAAAAACAAAGGCCATAACACACTCAAACCAAAAAAAGACAAGAGTCTAAAAAAATAAAATAATTTGGCTGGTAGAAAAGTAGCTAAACTGACCACACAGGTTGCTCTGGCAGCAGAAGGGACTGTTTTTTCCTTTGTGCCAAGTAAGGTGGCCCTGGTTGTGTGCGGTGTGCGTTATAGCCTAACCTTTTAATGCCGCTTACGTCCTTTTGTTCAGCACAGTGTTTTCACTGCATCCCTCTGCTCTAAACAATTCCAGTTCTTTGGCATCGGTGTTTCCTTTTGCGAAAATTGTGTAATTCTATCTAAAGGCTGTCTTTCCAAGGCTTTGTCTTGCTGTGTGGTGAAAGGATAAAATAAAATTCACAGCAGGAAGCCAAAAAAAAAAAAAAGGTTTTAAAGTTGATGGGATAGACAGGCTAAAGTGCAAATAGTCTTCAGGATGAGCTTGCACAAGAGTCTATTTTGTGAAACAACATGGGGCTTTCTTGTGTGTTCACAACTCCACAATAGACAGGTGTGCACTGATCTTGTAATTTGGAGGCCCTAATATATTCTCCCAGGTACTCAGTGGTACCAGAGACATGTACTCTTGAGGGTCTTATGATGGAATGAGATTGCATATTTTTTGGTTGCTATTAACTATTTAAAAGTCTGCCTTGTAGAGATTACAATTTTCAATAGAGTCCATATAGATAGATGTCATTGAATCACTAGAAACCAGACAAGAGGCCCCTCTTTGGGGAATCACAAAAAGAGTGTTGAATTCACAAAGTCGATGGAAGTTATAATTTAGTACTATGCGGATAAATGTCCTGTGGTTGGGCTCTCTATTGAGCGTGAATTCATACACGTAGTAGCTTCTGTTTCCTAAACTGAATCTCTCATTCCATTGTATCGCTTTGCTGGAAGGTGTTTTCACTGAGTAGATTGGTTAGGGTGTATAAGGCCTCAGCAGGAGCATAAATGTGCTACCGATCTCCAAGCATTTGCTCTCCTGTGTGCGAGTTATTCAGACCATTTGCTTCTCTCTTCTTAACTTATTACCTTTAAGCCATTATGCTGTTCACATATTTGCAGAGGAATGGGGAGATAGTATAACCACAGGGTCGCCTTGTAGTTTATTATACCTGTTAATTTAATGGTAAAGAAGTAGAAAATGGGCAGCTAACTTAAGTTTTTATATTATCTATCAGTTTAACATTTCTATACTACTGTACTATTTGAAGGGAAGTGATTGGAATTTAGTGATTCTGCTATGAAATTTCTTGATCAACATTGTGCACAAAGCTGCTTTGCCCCTTATTCAGATCCAGATAAAATTCTAATCAAATGCCTGCAAAAAATTTCCAGTTTCTTAGAAAAAATATTTTTGAGCAGTGATAATAATCCAGGAGTGACCTGGAAAGTACCTAGTTAGTATAATTTAAGAACAACATGAATAGCACCTTCTAAACAAAAGTATAAAAGAGCAAAAAATTTCCAGTTTCTTAGAAAAAATATTTTTGAGCAGTGATAATAATCCAGGAGTGAGCTGGAAAGTACCTAGTTAGTATAATTTAAGAACAACATGAATAGCACCTTCTAAACAAAAGTATAAAAGGGATGCATAGTTTGTAAATAAGATTGAGTTCCTTGTGTATTCTGGATATTAGTCCTTTGTTGGATGCATAGTTTGTAAATAAGATTGAGTTCCTTGTGTATTCTGGATATTAGTCCTTTGTTGGATGCATAGTTTGTAAATAAGATTGAGTTCCTTGTGTATTCTGGATATTAGTCCTTTGTTGGATGCATAGTTTGTAAATAAGATTGAGTTCCTTGTGTATTCTGGATATTAGTCCTTTGTTGGATGCATAGTTTGTAAATAAGATTGAGTTCCTTGTGTATTCTGGATATTAGTCCTTTGTTGGATGCATAGTTTGTAAATAAGATTGAGTTCCTTGTGTATTCTGGATATTAGTCCTTTGTTGGATGCATAGTTTGTAAATAAGATTGAGTTCCTTGTGTATTCTGGATATTAGTCCTTTGTTGGATGCATAGTTTGTAAATAAGATTGAGTTCCTTGTGTATTCTGGATATTAGTCCTTTGTTGGATGCATAGTTTGTAAATAAGATTGAGTTCCTTGTGTATTCTGGATATTAGTCCTTTGTTGGATGCATAGTTTGTAAATAAGATTGAGTTCCTTGTGTATTCTGGATATTAGTCCTTTGTTGGATGCATAGTTTGTAAATAAGATTGAGTTCCTTGTGTATTCTGGATATTAGTCCTTTGTTGGATGCATAGTTTGTAAATAAGATTGAGTTCCTTGTGTATTCTGGATATTAGTCCTTTGTTGGATGCATAGTTTGTAAATAAGATTGAGTTCCTTGTGTATTCTGGATATTAGTCCTTTGTTGGATGCATAGTTTGTAAATAAGATTGAGTTCCTTGTGTATTCTGGATATTAGTCCTTTGTTGGATGCATAGTTTGTAAATAAGATTGAGTTCCTTGTGTATTCTGGATATTAGTCCTTTGTTGGATGCATAGTTTGTAAATAAGATTGAGTTCCTTGTGTATTCTGGATATTAGTCCTTTGTTGGATGCATAGTTTGTAAATAAGATTGAGTTCCTTGTGTATTCTGGATATTAGTCCTTTGTTGGATGCATAGTTTGTAAATAAGATTGAGTTCCTTGTGTATTCTGGATATTAGTCCTTTGTTGGATGCATAGTTTGTAAATAAGATTGAGTTCCTTGTGTATTCTGGATATTAGTCCTTTGTTGGATGCATAGTTTGTAAATAAGATTGAGTTCCTTGTGTATTCTGGATATTAGTCCTTTGTTGGATGCATAATTTGTATATTTTCTCCCATTCTGTAGGTTGTCTTTTTACTCTGTTAATTGTTTTATTTATTTATTTATTTAGTTAGTTAGTTAGTTAGTTAGGTTTTATAGTTTAACATCTTATGTTTAAGTCTTTAATCTGTTTTGAGTTGATTTTGGTATATGGCGAGAGGTACAGGTCTAATTTCATTCTTTTACATATAGATATCCAGTTTTCCCAGCACTATTTATTAAAGAGGCCATCCTTTCCCCAATGTATGTTCTTAGTGCCTTTGTCAAAGATCAGTTGGCTGTAAGTATGGATTGATTTCTAGGTTCACTATTCTGTTCCATTGGTCCGAGTGTCTGTTTTTATGCCAGTACCATGCTGTTTTTATTACTATAGCTTTGTAGTATAATTTGGAATCAGGTAGTGTTATGCCTCCAGCTTTATACTTTTTGCTCAGGAGTGCTTTGGCTCTTTGGGGTTTTTGTTGTTCCATATGAATGTTAGGATTGTTTTTTCTATTTCTGTGAAGAATGTCATTGGTATTTTGATGGGGATTGCGTTGAATCTGTAGATCACTGTGGGTAGCATGGACTTTTCCACAATGTTAGTTCTTCCAATCCATGAACATGAAATGTCTTTTAAAATGCTCAACATCGCTAATTATCAGGGAAATGCAAGTCAAAACCACATTGAGATATCATCTCACCCCAGTTAGACTGACAGATTCTGGCAAGGATGTGGAGAAAGAGGAACCCTCGTACACTGTTGGTGGGACTGTAAATTAGTACAGCCATTATGGAAAACAATGTGGAGATTTCTCAAACAACTACAGATAGATCTACCATATAATCCAGCAATCCCACTATGGGGTATATATCCAAAGGAATGGAACTCGTTGTGTCAAAGGGAAACCTGCACTCTCCTGTTTATCACAGCTCTATTTACAATAGCCAAGAGTTGGAGCCAGCATAAATGTCCATTGACTTGATGACTAGATTAGGCAAATGTGGTACATGTACATAATGGAATATTACTCAGCCATAAAAAGAATGAAATTCCGTCATTCATAGCAACATGGATGAACTTGAAGAAAATTATGTTAAGTGGAATTAGCCAGGCACAGAAAGAAATATCACATCCTCATTCATAAGTGGGAGCTATAAATAAAGAAACAAAAACCAAACAATAGATGCGATAATAGAACAAACAAACAACAAATGCATAAATTTAAACTTTCAGGAGAAGATGGAACTGTGGTTATTGGAGGAGGGATGGGAGAGGGGAAGAGGGTTAGGGAGAGATTGGTTAATGGACACAAAGAATGAATACGTTTTGTAATGACGAATATGCCAATTATCCTGATTTGATCATCAGATATTGTACATGAATGCTTACAGTCAACTCTGTACCCCACAAATATGCACAGTCAGTTATGTTTCAATAATAAAAAAATAATAATATGGAAATAACAAATGGATAATGTAACCATTTGATCATCAGATATTGTACATGAATGCTTACAGTCAACTCTGTACCCCACAAATATGCATAATCAGTTATGTTTCAATAATAAAAAAATAATATAATATGGAAATAACAAATGGATAATGTAACTTCTAAAGTATTAACTTTATACAAGAGAGCTGAAAGGAAAAAATTCATATTGCTTTGAATATTTTAGAAGCATTTGGGAACACATTGACATTTATAAACTGTAAAATAACAGCCGAGATTGGTTAGACTCTGCATCCCTGCAATTATTGCTTCAAATAAAGGGGAAAAGAGGAAAAACTGACTGGAATGTAACAAGTTGTTAACAAATGTATACTTCAGAAAAAGCAATCAGAGAAGTATTTACTACCTTTGTGGAATTTATTGCCTCAAGGGATTAACTCTGTATGATTTCTTTCTTTATTCTTTGTAAAGATTATGGGAATCAATATGGAATTAAATTTTAGTGCCTGTTCGAATCTTTGATGTTTCATGATGCACACAAATGTTTAAACTTGCTTCAAACCTCTGAAAATAATCCAGGGGAAAAAAGACATCCTCGTACATGGAGATGGGGAAATGTAACTGGTATTTAACATTTTTATTCCTTTCAAAATCCCTGTGAATTAGATATCATTTCTATTTTCCAAAGAAGAAGTTGAGTCTCAGAAGGGTTTAAATTACTTGTCTAAGCTCATGAGCTAGTAGTTGGCAAGCCAACATTTGAACGCAGATTCTGATTCCAAAGCTGGGATCATTGGTTGCTCTCCAACAGTTTGATCTTTGTAGCTATTTTTAAGAAGCATGAATGCACACATGTGAGCTGATTTGAGAAACTGTTGAGATCTTTGGTTTAAGAATTTGGGGATAATCTCAACGTTTTCTCTTGCTCCTTTTTAGGATTATCTGGGAGCTTGCATTGTCCTCACTGCATCGATTGCATCCATTAGTGGGTCTTCCAATTCTGGATTGGTGGGCTTGGGTCTTCTGTATGCACTGACGGTAAGTATGGATGAAAATCTTTTTTTGTGCAGTGTTCGAGGTACTTCCTGTAGTTATCATCAACTCTTTTTCATGGATGTTAGAGGAGAAGTTTGAAATTCATAACGATGACTTCTTGCAAATAACAGTAGATTCCGGCCCAGCATTTTAGGACAGCTTGGATTCATTCTGCCATTGTGAACCAGTTTTTAAAAATTTCTCAAATCCCATAGTCAGAGCATTCCCAAGGCTGTTTGGGATCCCTGTCCTGAGTTGTTCACAACCCAGTTGGGGACATTAAAATGAATGTGAATATAAATAAGTGCAAACAGAAATGTATACAACTATCCATCGTGCAGGAAAATCAGAAGACAGTTTACAAAATGGTGGCATTTTAGGCCCCTTGAAGAAGAGTAGATACCTTCTTTGCTGATATATCCCATGACATTCTCTCTGGTCGCCGATATCCTGCAGTACCACATAATATACACCAACTGACCAGGTCAACTTATCCCAAAATACCCATTGATTATGAAAATTGCTTACTTTAATTTTTAATGTGTTAATTTTTTTTTGTCACCTGACACAGATAACCAATTATTTAAATTGGGTTGTGAGGAACTTGGCTGACCTGGAGGTCCAGATGGGTGCAGTGAAGAAAGTGAACAGTTTTTTGACTATGGAGTCTGAGAACTATGAAGGCACTATGGGTATTGTTCTGAATATTATTTTGTTTCACTTAAGTATTTATTTTAAACAAATATTAGTTGTGCATCAGGCACATTGTTGTTTCTGTTTTTCACTTCAACATCCAGAGAATTCCCTCTCATCTTGATTTTGCTCGATTATGTACACCTGAAAAGATACAACTATTTAAGCCTGAAAAGCCTGGGATAAAACAGATTATAATATTTGGTAATGTTTAAAGAGATTACATTATTTGATAATATTTAAAGAGAGTTAGAAAAATATTTGGGCTTTATTACGTTAGTTGCCAACCTAAACTATGAAGTAGTATATTCTCTTTCTCAAGACTTTATTAACTTAGATGTCAAGCAATGTAGATCTTAAAATACTGAGATTCCTAGGTTTTCTGGAATAAAACTGGCAGTAAATTCAATAATGAGAACAGAATTATCTTTATTAAATGCAATCTCAAGCTTAAAATGCATTCCTTTGCCTAAGTCCTTCAACAGGTGTCTAGCTCTTCCAGGACAAAATCCAGATAGCTAAGTCTAGTAGATTCTTTGTTAGTCAACCCTTGCCCACCTACCTAGTCTTGTTTCTCATCATCCACCTGCACAACTTTTACTCTGGCCACACTGACATGCCATGATTTTTTTTTTTTTTTTGTCTTTGCTCTTCTCTGTAATATATACAGGTTGAACATCCCTAATTCAAAAATCCAAAATCTGGGGCCGGCCCGGTGGCGCACTGGATAGTGCGCCGCTTGGGAAGCGCGGCGGTGCTCC
>NW_007728473.1:354253-372059 GCF_000696425.1 Galeopterus variegatus | reverse complement strand
TTGCGGGACACGGAAAAAAAAAAAAAAAAAAAAAAAAAAAAAAAAAAAAAATCCAAAATCTGAAATAGTCCAAAATCCAAAACTTGTTAAGTGCCAACTTGACACTCAAAGGAATGCTCATTGGAACATTTCAAATTTTGGATTTTTGAAAAAGGAATGCTCAACTGGTTAAGTATTTGCAATATTCCAAAATCTGAAAACAATCTGAAATTCTAAACACTTCCGATCCCAAGCATTTTGGATAAGGGATACTCAACCTGTATTTGAAACAAATTTCCCAATCTGTCATCCTTTAAGATTCATCTCAGGTACCATCTCCTCTTGGAACCTTCCTGGAACTCTCAGGTTACCACCATCTGTGTTCCCAGAGTACATAGGGTTTACCTCCACCACGTGGCTCTCCACACAGTACTGTAGCTGCTGGCTTACTCGTGCGCTTCCCCAAGGATGCAGTAAACACCTCGAGCCATGTCTGTCTTCTCTATTTTCCCAGCATCTTGCACAGCACCTCGCACACTTTATGCACTTAAATGTTTGAGGACCAAATGACTGAACAAATAAATCAATTCACAAATGAACTATCTCTACTCACCTTGAATAGAACTGAGTGATGGAATGCTGAAGACACTTGATGCTAGTTAATGTTCCAAAAGCAAACACAAAAAACCATTTTAAAAGTTCTTAATCAAGAGGTATTTACTTTGAATGTGATTTAAATTTTAAAAGAACAACAGAGTTCGGCTTAGTATTACCTTAAGTTTAGAAAAAATATGTATATACATATATGTATTTAGGTATGTGTATGTTTATTTCTATATCTGTTTCTATCTACCTATTATCTATCTATCTATCTATTCCCCCAACCCATCCCCCAGATCCTTCACAAGTTCCAGAACACTGGCCACAGGAAGGGGAGATTAAGATTCACGATCTGTGTGTCAGATATGAAAATAATCTGAAACCTGTTCTTAAACATGTCAAGGCTTACATCAAACCTGGGCAGAAGGTATGGAATTCCCTGCCATTTGATTTGTTTTATATGTAAAACCTTTGATGGAACCCCCTCCATTACCACCTAAGCTCTCCAGACATGCCAGCCAAGTAAGTATGCTCTAACCAGGCTCACATAACACTCCTACACAGTGCAGGTCAAATTATCTGTGTAAAATAGTGGAAGGAAAGATCAGAGACAATACATGTCCTCTAAGTCTTAATTGACATTTATTAGTCTCCCATGAAGATCAGAAAAGTCAATAATAGGCTTTTTTTTTTTTTTTTTTTTACCTTCTGACTTCTGGTACACGGTTGTACCACAACATCCCCTTGGGAACCTTTGCATTCCTGCTGTCTCTAGTCTCCAAAATGGCTCTTTTAGTTACTGTAAAAAGGACAAGTGTATGGGAAAAAATGGACTAATTCCATTTTTTGTTAGAAAGCTATCACCTCTGGGATAAAATGAAATAGTTATTTATTAGTCCAATGATATACTAAATGCAAAAATTAGGCTGTGAAGGAAAAATAACACAACCACATAGAAATACAAAGAGTTAGAAAGGACTCATTGAAGATTTGGTGAGGACTGCATGTTTTTACCTCAATAATAATAATGAATAAGGGACATCTAAAAAGAAAATGGTGACTGTAAGGTAACTATTTAAATAGAATTGTGGTTTTATCATGACATCTTGTCTAAGTTAAAAATATTTTTGCCCATTTTCTGTCCTTTGTCTGAGTGCTTTTCTCTCCAAATGACATTTGCCTCTTTAGGTGGGCATATGTGGTCGCACTGGCAGTGGGAAGTCATCCTTATCTCTGGCTTTCTTCAGAATGGTTGATATTTTTGATGGTGAGTTGACAACTAAATTGTTTAATTGGCCATGTGGTACTTTTCATTTAAAAAAAAATATCAACTTATCTAACTCTGCAGAAATAAAAAGCAAATGTTTATAAGGACTTTGTGTCCTACACATGGTTCAAGGCAGGTATCCCAAATAAAAAGCCCAGAAGTAAAGAAAGAACATAGAATTGGGGAAATCAAATGATTAACCCTAAACTCAGGTATAGAGATTGTTGCTAAAGCATCCTAAGAAACTGGTAAAATGAAGATTTGATCACTCACTTTGAATAGCAATGGATGCGATGTCATTTCAAGTGAAAAGAAGACAGGAAGGTTGCCTTGCTTCCCTAAGACTAAAAATATCTTCTTTCCGTCAAAGGAAAAATACTACAAGGGGAAAAGTAATCTGCAATTTTAATTTTGGTGCATGAATTTAACTATCATCTTCTTAATAACATGGTTTAATAATATTGAACATTTTGTGAGGGTCAACTTTTGCTGTGAAGAGCCAAGCTCTGGTTAACAATATACAAAAATATTTATTCATCCACAAAATTATTAATAATATCATACGTAAAAGCATAGACATAATTTAATCTTTTGTTTTAGATAAAATATGTCACATTATTTAGTCTATCAAGCAGTCTATAAATAGGGCAGCACATAAGCCATCTTGAATGAATGGAGATCTAGGAATGAACTTGACCACCAGCTAAGGACATCTAGCAATGAACTTGACCACAAGATAAGGAAGTGCTTACTATTATTATTTGTAATAGTTATGATAATCATTATAGTACTTTGTATTTTTATTGTACTTGACAGTTCACATTATTTAATTTAATCTACATAACAACTCTGTGAGATAAAGAGGTCGGTTTATGGTCATTATAATTTATTTAGGGTTTAGATTCAAGAACAGGGTAAGCATCAGTCACTGGGTTAGCAGCTTGCTGTTTCCATGGCTAGTAATAATACACATGATACTTTAAGGACTTTCAGTGGGATTTGCATTATAAGGCAATTACATGATTCAAAGACAGTTGACTGGCACTTTTCATTAAAAAACTAGTTGTGACTGATTATATTAGGTTAGTGTGATCTTCATGAGTCCAGAAACATGATTTCAGGCCCCATGTGAACTATCAATGATTTATTCTCTTTTTAATAGCATTAAGCCATTAAGATTTTAATGGACAATATATTATTCCCAAAAGACACAGTTTAAGCTAATCACCCTTGCCTGCTCTTGAGTCTAAAACTACCTGATAAAATGACTGCAGCTGCTATTCTGAGCCTGGCTTATTTATCTCACAGGGCAGTATTGTCTTTGTACAAAGGCGTATGATCAAATGAATCTATCACATTGAGGAATGAACACCAATACTGCACAAATCTTTATGAGTCTACATACAGTATAGGGACATTATTAAAATTTAATATCTATATCATAAAATTTATTTTCCTATTTCAATGAATTAAACTATTCAGTCAATACAGAAATAAGTGACAGACAAAAATCCTTGTCTTCAAGGAGCTTATATTCTAGTTAGGGAAGAGACAACAAAAAAGATAAGTAAATGTATATAGAATATCAGATTCTGATAAATTTTATGAAGAAAAATAAAGCAGGGAAGGAGTATAAAGGAATACTAGATGGGAGAGGACCCGTTAAGGGATAAAAGTAGTTTTGGTTTGTATGACCACATAAACTGAATAAAACCTGAAAATCCCTTTAGGAGAAATACATAAGAAAGACAAACCAGCACCAGAATGTATATGTTCTTAGAAACACATAATGATATTCTTAATATTTACATGGAAAACGTCATCTTCTGAATTTCAACAAATATTATTTTACTTGTGATTTTACCACATGCCTATAATCTCTGTTTCTCCTTTACAGGAAAGATTGTCATTGATGGGATAGACATTTCTAAATTACCACTGCACACACTACGTTCTAGGCTTTCTATCATTCTGCAGGATCCAATACTGTTCAGCGGTTCTATTAGGTAGGTGACAAGTGCAGCAAAAATCTGTGTACCTTAGGATTTACCCTTTGGGTCACAGAAGGGTTTTACTCAGAGAATTGTTTTTCAGGTAGGTGTGAAATGTCATTATCAAGACAATAAGATCACATATGCTATCCTACTATTTGGACTGGGAAACCCTAGAGTTACTAAATTAACCTAAAGAAACCAATCCCTTATGCCTCCAGGAGGAAAGCTCTTTCAGTTTGATTCTATAAAAGCTGCTTTTCCCTCTGTACTTGGGAGCAGTGATGCTTGACAGACATTTCTGAGGTGTTCTGCCCTACATCTATCCTGCCTAACTCGTGTGTCTGGCCTGGCCTCAGCAGATATTCTGAGTTTGGTTAATCTCGCCACCTATTCCCCACCCCTCACAACTTTACTTTCAGCCAAAATTGCTTTGGAGAAGCTGCTACTGTCTGCTCCTCCATGCTTGGTGTGTGGTTTCCCACCAAAAAAAAAAAAAAAAAGAAACAAAGAAAGAAAAGAAAAAGGAAGTATCTGCTGCCGGGCGCTTAAAATATACTGTCTGATTAAATTGACAAAGCATTGGCCGGCCCGGTGGCGCACTGCTACAGTGCGCCGCTTGAGAGCACGGCGGCGCTCCCGCTGAGGGTTTGGATCCCACATACCGACGGGTTCCCGCTCACTGGCTGAGCGAGGTGCGGGTGTGACACTGAAGGTTGCGATCCCGTTGCCGGTCCCGGTCCAGTATGGGCGCGACACTGAGGGTTGCGATCCATTGCTGGACACAAAAAAGGACAAAAAGGAAAAATAAATAAATAAATAAAAATAAATTGACAAAGCATTGCTCTAGTATACATATTATTATCCCCATTTTACAGATGAGGATTTTGAAACTCGAAGAAGGTGTGACTTGCCCAAGTTCATAGTAAGTGGTAGAACTGTGATTCCAACTGCAGTTTGTCTGATTCCAAAGTCCACCTTGGCATCATCCACCAGATCTCGTCTGTCATTTCATCCATCTGGTTCTCTCTTGCTCCCCTCCACCATCCACCTAATTACAAAGAAGTGTTTGCCACCTCCTTTTAATAATTACTCTTTATCTTGAAGAGAAAATGTATGTAAGATTGCTCAATATTCGTCTGTAAAATTACTTTAATTAAGAGTTCTGGTTGTAGCAGTTATTTTGCAATAGGATAGCAAACTTATATTTCCAAGTATATTTATTATGAATCCTGCTATTGTGGTTGGTGTAGCACAGGTTCACAAAAATAGCATTATGTGTTCCCATATGGGTTATGTATTTAGCAACAGTTCTGCAGGAATATGTTGCTAGATATTATTCTGGTTATGCTAGGAATAATAAGGATTGGATGGATCCAAGTAACAAAATTGATTGTATCATATCATGTATATAAACTTACCTAATGATTCCATCAAAGCCATATTTGATAACATTAAGGTCATTCATTCATTCATTCATTTATCAAGCACGAATTCACTGCTTGCTGTCCTGAGCACTGTTCTAGGTGCTGAATATACAGTGGTAACCAAAACAAATGGAACTTACATTTTAAGGAAAGAAAAGCAATAAGCAAATATATATAAAAGTGTTTATCTATTGACTAATTTTTTTTATTATTGTGTAATTTTTATTTTTTGATTAATTAACTGATTTTTTCCTACAGATTTAATTTAGATCCAGAGTGCAAATGCACAGATGACAGACTATGGGAGGCTCTAGAAATTGCTCAATTGAAGAATATGGTCAAATCTCTACCAGGAGGTCTAGGTATATTTTCTAAATAATACATTTATTTCCTCACACTTGCAATTATTTCTGTATCTCTATCTACATTTTATGCTGGATTCACACAATTCTAGTATTAAATTTTTTGTATTTAAAATAATCTCCTAAAGGTCATTAGGACATTTCAAAATCTAATGATTTTGCATGGGGCGCAAAAGGATGAACCTTAGCACAAATTCTGTTCTATGTGAGTCCTCCAAAATATTCCAATTAGTACATCTGTGTCTACAGTCTTCTTACCATTGGTTGGTACAAATCACTGCAATCAGAATGTTTCCTTGTGGTCATTCCTGCTCAGGTGACCTAGACAATCACTTACTCTCATGAAATGGACAAGAGGACAGCAGAGGCTGTTAGTTTTAAGAGTCACTGGCACCACTTAGGAGAAGGAAACTTCTTCATGTTTTTAGCCATTTTCTTTGCTGCCCGGGGGTATATTGCTTTTGTTTGTAATTTTCGTCTCATTTGAAGACATTATTTGTATTACCTTGTTGCAGTAATCAGTTTCAGCCACTTGTGTAAGGAACAAAACACGTACTCAAACAATCACTGATAGAAATTCAGTCCCAGAGACAATTAAATTCCTGACAAATAAATGATGACAAAATGAAAGAACAACATGATCAGTGAAACAAGAGAGTTAATATTGTCTTTAATTCATAAAAATGAACATCTATAGTTTTAGACTTTTGCTTCCTTAAAATCTGAATTCAATTAAGAAAGCAATAAGAAAGATAATAGTTTGTTGATATTCTAATTTTAATACACAATATGTAATTGCCAAATTGATTACGGTATTGTCTTTAATTCATAAAAATGAGCATCTATAGTTTTAGACTTTTGCTTCCTTAAAATCTGAATTCAATTAAGAAAGCAATAAGAAAGATAATAGTTTGTTGATATTCTAATTTTAATACACAATATGTAATTGCCAAATTGATTACGGTGTTTGGCATCTAGTTTTTTTAAAAATCGATCTACAAAATTAAAGAGTGTTTGTTAGTTTATTTGGAAAGGAGGACTTACTCAAAAACAATACATTTTATGATTTTAGTTAAGTCCCAAGGAGAAGGCATGCCACAAACAAAAATTAAGATAGTGTGTCTTTAAGGAAAGTTTTATTAAACTTGACAGTGTCAGATTGTGGGAGTGATTTCAGAACTCTGGATGAACTCTCCTGTAATAATTTTTGATGTCTTCTGTGGAAAACCCGCAAGTCTACTTGAGAAATTGATACATGCTTTTAGACCTTTCTCTCTTGGCATTTATAGACCTGTTAAGTCCCAAGGAGAAGGCATGCCACAAACAAAAATTAAGATAGTGTGTCTTTAAGGAAAGTTTTATTAAACTTGACAGTGTCAGACTGTGGGAGTGATTTCAGAACTCTGGATGAACTCTCCTGTAATAATTTTTGATGTCTTCTGTGGAAAACCCACAAGTCTACTTGAGAAATTGATACATGCTTTTAGACCTTTCTCTCTTGGCATTTATAGACCTGTCCCCCTGCCATTAATAGTTGAATAGACAGGCAATTACATCTTTATAGTCCTTTTCACTTTTGGGCCTGGATTTCAGTTTTTCCTTTTTCTGACTCAAAGTATTTTGTTAGTTTTGAATACCTGCTGTTTGTGGTATAGCTCAAGTGAGAGTTTTGATGCCCATTTGATTTCATTTTCCTCTTTGGGTTCCCTGGCAATAAACCTACCAGTCACTTCAGCTGATCACTGTGTTTTATTGGCATTTTAAAGACACGTACAGAAGCCATCATGAGCCTGCTGCTGGAAGCTGCTCCCTCTTGCAACTTCCATAGAATGCTCAAGAGTGAGAGTGCTCAGAAGGGATTGGACATGGTAGAACTTTGCTCTTGGGGTAAAATATTATGGCAAGAAAAAGTAGTCCAGAGAAAATTTACACTTTGTGTATTTTTTGACAGGAAAACATTTTGCAGAAAGTGGTAATGACAGCCTTTGCAGACCGCACCGTTGTTACAATAGCTGTAAGTATGGGAGGTGGCGTTGATTTACTCCTCTGGTTTTTGTTCTAAGATTCTACAGTCGTTATGTTTGAGCAATTAAAATATACTTATGTTGGATTATGTATTTCTCTGCTTATGTGTCTGTATCTGCACAAAAAAGAAAAAGAGTACAGCTGTATTTTGAAAGCATTCTTCTTTTCCAAACTGTCTGCTCTACCTAACTCCCCTAAGTTACAACGATGGAGCATCTTAAATCTAAGGATTCCAGCAGGTCATTGCCTGTGCTTGTTTCCCAGATGCTGATGGTCGTTCATGGGGAATAATTCTCTTTTCTATAATCTGATGGTCTGATGAGCAGTTTCAGAAGCAAACTTCCCAAATTTGATTGACAATTCTGTTACTACTTATACTTAATTTCCATGTTTCTATTTATTTACTGGTTTACAAAAAGAAGGCGATGAGATACCTCACAGCAGGGCAGGCAGTTTCTCTGTTTTAGACAGCACCAATCAAAGAGAATAAAATTCATGTTGTCGCTTACTTAAAGTAGGCCAGAGTCTTCTGTCTTTCCCTCTTCGTGGACGGTAAGATTCTTGGTCACATTTAGGCTTACTGCTTAACAAAAACTATTTTTAAATGAGTTCCTTGGACACTTTCCCTTCTGCTGATTCTCTTCTCTTCTCTCCATTTTTCTCTCCAGCACCGTGTCTCTTCCATTATGGATGCAGGCCTTGTTTTAGTCTTTTCTGAGGGTATTTTAGTGGAGTGTGATACTGTTCCAAACTTGCTCGCCCACAAGAATGGCCTCTTTTCCACTTTGGTGATGACCAACAAGTAGACCGTCATGATCTACTCTGCCAAGTGTCCCATCCTCTGGTAGTTATCTTAGTGGTATTTCCTCAGTAAGGCAAGGCTCATGCTGTGATTAAAGGGGAGGGCTGGGGTGAGAGAACTAACTATAGGATATTGTTACACAAATCAGCACAACCAAGGCCTTCAGTTATGCTCAGTACTGAATGAGGCACTTGTATGTGTTTTCAAATATGTGCACCCCAGGGAGTGTATTTACAAAACCTGAAAACCAGGTTTACCTCTGTCCTCAGGACTGATTTCACTGTTTCTTGGGCATATTTTGTTGGCATCCTTAAAAATACCATACGCATTTCTTACCTGCCCTGAAGAATGCATTGCTTAATTTAAATAATTACATTTAACCGTTGAGCAGTGGGACTTGTATATGCAGTGCTTGCTACGCTTCCATTTTTGTGAATGATGCATGGGAGAAACAGCACCCTTTGCAGTGCACCTTTTTTTCAAAATAGCAGGAAATGACTCCCCGTCTGATCCCCTTTCTGCAAACTGTGCCTAAATCAATAAAAACCTACTTTCTCTCATTTTCCCAATGAACTCTATGGTTCCTCTGGCCTGGAAGAGAGTCACTGATTAACTCATCCACACCAAGGTGTGAATGATTTAAGGAGTGAAAGAATTGGCCGACTTGAAACACAGTCCTCTAATATTTTCAAAGATTCTGTCACTGGAGAAAGTAGGGACATATTTGGGGAGAGAAAGAACTTCCTGTTGCCCCTAAACGGTTGGGGGGAGAAGGAGAAAGCAGACCCTTGCCTACTCAAAAGACTGATTTTCTTTTCCTCTGCATGAAGCACGGTGGTGTTAGGTGGTCCCATTTATCTACATCTGGAAGATTAGTTGAGCGTAATTTGTATTTCTAACCAAAAAGTTAAATTCTCTTAGCTGATTTCTGTTCTCCTGTATTCACTGAATACTTTCCCACAGATTTAAGTATTTTTCACCCATTCATTCCAAGACCACTAGTGGGAAAGTGGCCACTAGGCTACCTGGAGTTCCCCCCCCACACACACAAAGATGTCAGGGAGGAAGAATCACTGTAGGAGTCTTCTAAGGACTCCTCACAACAGGCTCGTAACAGAGACAGCACCAGCACACTCGTGCCAGACTTCTGGGAGACTCATCCTCAGCTCTTCTAAGAGTAACTATTTTTCCTTCCTGCCTAAAGTTGTTCTCTTAACTTTGGTTAACTGCCACTGAAAATTGTGGAATATCTTAAAAAGATAACTGTTTCCAACTTCTAAAAAGAATCCCTCACACCAAAATAGTCCATGGTATTTATTTATGAAAGTAGTTTAGTCTTCACTCTTGATTAGATTAATTTCTCTGGCACACTTTGGAAATTTCATCAACACTATTACATTGACACCACACTTTGTCAAGAAAAAATTAATTTGGATTAACGAAATAAACACCAATTATACTTGTATTTATTTCTGTTGACCTAGATTTTTCAATGTTTTAATTTTTTTCTAATAAATGTTATTTTAGAATATCAAGGCAATGTTTATAATATTATATGTATAGACTTAGAAGCCAAATTCTTTTTTTTAAACATCTATGATATGGTTATTGAAGAACTAATATTTTTCTGGAAGGAAAATGCACAGCAGATATTACACAGTTCATTAAGTTTAAGTTTGTTTTTTATTTTTTTCTAGATTCATGGGTGTGAAAATGGCTCTGGTTCTTTTCAAAGATAAATAAACATTACCCTCCGAGTTTTGATAATCCCTCAACATATGTCATTTGTTGCCAATATTCAGTGAATGATAGGTTTGTCCATGTGTGTTGAAAATAGTGGCACACGTTCTCAGCTGGCATCATCATCACACTTGATACACGTGTTTCTTTTCACCAGTAGTCGTGAGTCACTGACTGGTTGCTTTTCTGAAAGCATTAACATTGAGTCTACCACATCTTCATGGCCCAGAGCAAAATACAGGCCTTTGCCTCTGGGATGGCTTTAGGTTGGACTTTCGATTGTTAGGAAAAGACACTTCGGAAGACTGTGTATCAGCTAAACAGATGGTATTTCTAGGTTTGGAACTCTGGACAGGAGTTCCAAAAAGGAAGCCCCATCTGCACACTAATGTTTTGACTTGCACGGTCCAGATCCGTTATGGTAGCCCCTAGCCACATGTTCCTACTGAGCACTTGAAATATGGGTAGTCGGAATTGAGAAGAATACATACTGAATTTCAAAGACTTAGTACTAACAGAAGAATGTAAAAGGTCTCATGAATAATTTTTATATTGATGATATGTCAAAATGGTAACATTTTGGATAGATTGGGTTAAAATATATTATTAAAATTGCTTTCATCTGTTTATTTCTTCTTTTGAAATGCAGCTCCTAGAAAATTAAAAATTCCATGTGGATCACATTTGTGGTTTACATTGTATTTCTATTGGTCTTAGCAAGAGTAGAGATAGGGCTCACCACACAGACTTTTCTAAATTATAAAAATAAAAAATAACAGTAGTTGATATTTATTTATTCTTATGTATCAGACAAGGTGTTGAATTTTTTACCTGAATCATCTCATTTGATCCTATCATTCTCTGAGGCAGCTACTATTATTACCATAATCTTACAGATATGAAACTGGAAGAATTGAGAAGAATACGTACTGAATTTCAAAGACTTAGTACTAACAGAAGAATGCAAAAGATCTCATGAATAATTTTTATATTGATGATATGTCAAAATGGTAACATTTTGGATAGATTGGGTTAAAATATATTATTAAAATTGCTTTCATCTGTTTATTTCTTCTTTTGAAATGCAGCTCCTAGAAAATTAAAAATTCCATGTGGATCACATTTGTGGTTTACATTGTATTTCTATTGGTCTTAGCAAGAGTAGAGATAGGGCTCACCACACAGACTTTTCTAAATTATAAAAATAAAAAATAACAGTAGTTGATATTTATTTATTCTTATGTATCAGACAAGGTGTTGAATTTTTTACCTGGATCATCTCATTTGATCCTATCATTCTCTGAGGCAGCTACTATTATTACCATAATCTTACAGATATGAAACTGGAAGCGTACAAAGTTAGTTATGTTGCTCAAGACTGCACAGCTAACAGGTGGTAAAACCAAAATACAGGATCCCAGTCTAGCATCAGAGCCTGCACGCTTAACCTGAACACTAACAATGGCAGGTGAACGTTCCTCTAAGATATCAGATACTCTCCATGAAGCAGTTAGACAACAGGATGGAAATAGCTCACATTTTGAAGTTTATAAACCTTTTTTGACACTGGTTCTTCTACATATTATCTAAGTGATCTCCTGATTTTACTTTATCTCTATGAACCCCAATTGTCTCCCCTACAAAGTGGAGAGTAATAACACCTACAGCTGAGGACTGTTCTGATGATTCTTAAGTATGTGTGTGAAGCACTTAATGTAGAGCATATGCTCAGTACGTGGGAGCTTTTATTGTTATTAATTACTAACACCAAAGCCTCTCTCCAAAGTGCATTATGTGGAAAGAGAGAACGAGTGAGTGGCAATGATCTCCAAAGACTAAGAGACTGCACGTCTAAAGGCCTGGCTAATCCATTCTAATTCTGCATGCCAGAATAGACTTGTCCTTCTAAATTATAAAAATAAAAAATAACAGTAGTTGATATTTATTTATTCTTATGTGTCAGACAAGGTGTTGAACTTTTTTACCTGGATCGTCTCATTTGATCCTATCATTCTCTGAGGCAGCTACTATTATTACCATAATCTTACAGATATGAAACTGGAAGCGTACAAAGTTAGTTATGTTGCTCAAGACTGCACAGCTAACAGGTGGTAAAACCAAAATACAGGATCCCAGTCTAGCATCAGAGCCTGCACGCTTAACCTGAACACTAACAATGGCAGGTGAACGTTCCTCTAAGATATCAGATACTCTCCATGAAGCAGTTAGACAACAAGATGGAAATAGCTCACATTTTGAAGTTCGTAAACCTTTTTTGACGCTGGTTCTTCTACATATTATCTAAGTGATCTCCTGATTTTACTTTATCTCTATGAACCCCAATTGTCTCCCCTACAAAGTGGAGAGTAATAACACCTACAGCTGAGGACTGTTCTGATGATTCTTAAGTATGTGTGTGAAGCACTTAATGTAGAGCATATGCTCAGTACGTGGGAGCTTTTATTGTTATTAATTACTAACACCAAAGCCTCTCTCCAAAGTGCATTATGTGGAAAGAGAGAACGAGTGAGTGGCAATGATCTCCAAAGACTAAAAGACTGCACGTCTAAAGGCCTGGCTAATCCATTCTAATTCTGCATGCCAGAATAGACTTGTCCGTATTGTCTTCCCAGAATTGATCCACTTTCCAGGGCTCTTCAAATTGTGTATTAGCCCAAGGAATTAGTTGACTCTACATAAGAGGTAATTGTTGTTGAGACTAAAATGTAATCTGACTGTTCACGATGGCCCCTCTTAGCATTTAATAATTTGACAAACATTTATGAGCCTACTTATACTTAAGCCTCCATGAAAATGATGAAACTGATATATTATCTACACTCAAGTTAGTATAGCCCATTTAAAACCCAGCCATACTGGCTGGTATTTTAAAATGTGTAAATAAATGACAATTTAAGTAGGGAAAAAAAGGGGGGCTGTGCTTTCTGCATCTCCTAAAACCCCAAGATAAATAAATGTCCCTGCATAATCCATGAAATATACATATTCCATTGTTTTGGTTTGTGTCCTGAAATTTGTAACATATACATGTTTTCTTTTCACTTTTAGCATCGGGTTCACACTATTTTGACGGCAGACCTGGTTATTGTGATGAAGCGAGGAAATATTTTAGAATATGACACCCCAGAAAGCCTCTTGGCTCGGGAAGATGGAATATTTGCTTCTTTTGTTCGCGCAGACATGTGAAGGGGCATCTTAAAAATGATACATGTATTTAAAATAATGCAGTTTTAACCTACTTATTGGATCATCAGCTTGAACTTTGTAAAGTGGCAGCTTAAACTTTACAGATTTTTGCACAAGAAAAGAAGTTTATATTTCTTTTTTCTGTTTTTAAAGGTATTACTGCTGATATGTTCATTACTGATTTTCTAATGATTAAGCCACTTTACCTTTAAGAATAGCAGTTGTATTAAAACATGTTAGCTACTTTAAGTAGTAAATCAACAGCTTATGTTTTCTCATAACTTTAAGTCTGGTAAACTTCTCTCAGGCATAGAAGTTGCAATGAGTAGTCAGCATTATTACACTCTTATTTGTAAGAATATATTTTTCTTGTTGGAGTCTCCAAATGCCGTCGGAAGAGAATAAAAGAAGGCTGTGTTTTCTAATGAAACACTCAAATTCATTATCTACTTTATGAGAATATTTTCTGTATTCACTCATAACTTTAAGTCTGGTAAACTTCTCTCAGGCATAGAAGTTTCAATGAGTAGTCAGCATTATTACACTCTTATTTATAAGAATATATTTTTCTTGTTGGAGTCTCCAAATGCCGTCGGAAGAGAATAAAAGAAGGATGTGTTTTCTAATGAAACACTCAAATTCATTATCTACTTTATGAGAATATTTTCTGTATTCATTAACACTGATTTTTTTTTAGCAGTCTTTTTTTCCCCCTCTAAATTGTTTCCCATAACCAAGAAGTTATCACACTTATAGTGGTTCTATAAAGCCAAAGCCTCAACTAGAAAAAAATCATGAAAAAAGTTTGGATATTTGGAAAATTGTATTCACATTTCCATTTTTCCCTGTTCAGTAAGGAGGGAATTCTTAAGATATCAGGCATAATGTGCCTTTTCCAGATGGTAGTTCAAAGAGTGATCAGGTTCAATCCTTCAGTGGTAGGCCAGCTAAGCTTTCTATAGTTGAATTCATCAGTAGCTGTGGTTATGATCCCGAGCTCTAATGTGCTACATTATTCAAGATTCAAAGGAGCATAGGCAAATGGCCTTGTCTGTCACAGATTTATATATGAAACCATAGCCATAACCATATACTAAGTAACGGCAAGTGAACATTCCTCTAAGGTATCAGATTCTCCCTATGAAATAGTTCAATGGCAGGGTGGAAATATCCACACTTTGAAGTTTTATATATAAAACAAGTGTCTATTTCTACTTGGAAAAGTTTATGTCTTTTAGACATTTATGCCCAATTCTGCCACACATGTATTCATTTGCTCCTGCTCTAATTTTAATTCGCATGTAAAAAGTATGTTTAAAGTGTAATTCTAATGTACACGTAAAGAGTGTATCAAAAATTATTGAATATTAGTTTTAGGTTTTGATTGAATGAAAATTAATAAATTCAGAAATACTAAAAGTTTCCTTCACTGTCATGCTAGCAACCACAATTTCTACAATTCTGTTACCATCCAGTATAACTATCATTCACTGATTTTCATATGAGGATCCACATGCATTGTAAGATTTTGAAGACATAATGATGGAAAAAGAGAAATTATGCTGCCTCCCTGTATTTCCTGTATTCAGTTTATTACATGGTGTATTCACTCTTGTAAAATCTGTAATGCTTGTGTATCCAGATTATATGATTGTGCCTTCATCTAAATATAGAATCCTACAGTTTAGCAAAAATATACGTTCCACAAGGATGGACAAAAATGTCCATGCTATTTAGTTAAATTGTCACCCTTTGTGTTGTATATATAAAACTTCATTGGAAGAAAATAATATCCCTGTTTCCTCAAAGCCTTATGGAACAGAATTGGTACCCATTATTTTGATCTTCAAAATATTTTCTAGAAGTTCAATCAATCCCCTAAAATACTGCTGATATAAAAATGTTTTATAGAACTGAATATATGTGACTCTTGCTACCAAGTTATACCTCATTTTCACAGAGAAATGGGTTTTTACCCATAGAAATAATTCCTTAAGATATTTTTAAATTATACTGCTATACAGCCAATGTCAGTAGAGGCTTATCTAATCCCACTAAACTGAGAATCTTATTTACCATTCCTACACCCAGCTTGTTGCTGTTTCCCTCATAACATTTAGTTACATAAGTTAAGTACATTTTTAATTGTTTACAAGACTAAATTAACCGAATAAAGTCAAGTATTACGTTTTTGATCAAATAACCATTTATTATGGTATATATATTATCTATTGAATTAGGAATAATTCATCTTGAAATATTTTTTTGCTATGTAAGTACATATCTATAAAAGACCAGCTTAACCAAATCAAATTTTATGTTTACAAAGTCTACATTTCATTAAACAAACCAGTTTTACAGATTTTAATTCCCTTATATTTATAAAAAGCAATAAATGCATAAAGCTTTATATTAAAATAATAGAGTTACTGATGTCATTGAGAGAGAAAAGGTATTTCTTTTAAAGGATTGTGCACATGCTAGTTTTATGCTATTACTTATGATCCATTTAAAAGTTTACTTTGCTCTAGATTAAATACCAGAAGACCCTTCTAAGTAACTGGTATTTGAGATCTGGGACCATGTTTTGTTTATCTTTGTGCCCTTGATACTTAATACAAGTGCCTAGCCCACAGTAGGTCCTAATAAATATAGTTGATTGATCTGTTTAGTTTTACCACTGGACATGGGTTATTCACCTCACTTTTCTGTGTTGTGTTTATTCTACTATTTATTCTACGATATATGAAATGTATTTATTCTCTACAATAAATGTGTTTGTTCTCTGCAATATATAAAAACATAGCTTGCTATTCTATAATAAATTACTCTCCTTGTTTGCTCAATTAAAGAGGGTGATTATTCTTTCACTTATAATTCCATTGGGAATTCAGGACTGATAAGAGATGTAAATCAACACCAGCTGTGAGATAAAACCTGGGCCTGCTTTGACAATTTTGTTTCACATTTGCCAGAGGAATGCACTTCATTAAGTGGAACAGCTATATTAATACATTTTTTACATCTCCAAGTAAATAGCTGGATATCTGGCTTTCCCCCAAGGTTTATTGATTTGTTCTTACGGTTGTCTTCCAACATATCTTTTATCACTTATTTTGTAACACATTCTTTGGAGTTCTGTGATTTATAGTACTATGCCAATTAATTCCCTTATTGACCCATTATCAAAAGTTAAATGCAACCTTCTAATCTTAGCTTTTTAGCATAAGAAACAATAGCCAAGGGGATGTTTCCAGTAACTTATGTTTATTTTTTTCTTAGTAACTATCATTTACAACAGGTTCTCTCAAGCTTAATAGGATTCACCAGGAGCAAACTCTCCAGTGGAAGAGCTTGTATCTATATTTATAGCAAGTGCCTCCAGATGAGATTCATAATTAACCAAGTTTGGGAATCACTGCTCTGTCATCACACTAGTTTCTCTTTGCTATGTGTAACACAGAGCCATTAAATACTAAAGGTGATTTTCACATTTTCTGTCTCTGCTGATGTTACCTGATCCTGAATTGCTAAAACAAGCCTATCAGTGTCACTGAATGAGTTGTTTTAGCTCATAAGAAAGGAAATATTGTTTAATGAGCTGTATCTTAGCTGTTTAAGGAGAAGATATCAACAGAGACTCAGAACACTGTTTTCTTTTGTTTTGTGGTTTAATCAGCAATAAGTGATACAAGGATAAAATTTCTGGGCCGGCCTGGTGGCGCACTGGATAGTGCGCCGCTTGGGAAGCGCGGTGGCGCTCCCGCGGAGAAGATATCAACAGAGACTCAGAACACTGTTTTCTTTTGTTTTGTGGTTTAATCAGCAATAAGTGATACAAGGATAAAATTTCTTCGCAAAGATGTAAAACGTTGTGGTTTGGGTTTTTTTTGTTTGTTTGTTTAGTTTTTTGTTGTTGTTGTTGTTTTCCCCCAACATCTGAATTAGCTGTTGAATCATTTGCACATTATTCTGCTGAGTTTGAGTTCATATTTCTAAACGTAAACAGTATGCAAATGTGACCAGTTTGGGGACGTTTCACTATTGATGTTCCACAATATGGAAGGAAGATAAATTATCTGTGATTATTATTCTCCATTCCACCTTCATGTTTTTTCTGCAGGCGTCATCATCACTGATATGTGAAGGTTGGTATATTCACCCTACACATCTAATACATGGGATTTAAATGATTTCTTTTTCTATGGGCAGTAGCAAATTGCCCTTAGCCATTCATGCTATGACCACCCCTATTTCTAAAATGACAAAGATCAAGGGAGCCATATCTGGCTAAATAAGTTAATCAGCTATAAGAGGAATGCACAGTGTGACTTAGTGCCACCAACCACCACAGACACGCTATTCAATTACACTACAAGTTAATGATGAACAGCTTTTTAGACCAT
>NW_007728473.1:347608-354041 GCF_000696425.1 Galeopterus variegatus | reverse complement strand
CCCCTATTTCTAAAATGACAAAGATCAAGGGAGCCATATCTGGCTAAATAAGTTAATCAGCTCTAAGAGGAATGCACAGTGTGACTTAGTGCCACCAACCACCACAGACACGCTATTCAATTACACTACAAGTTAATGATGAACAGCTTTTTAGACCATTGTTTTTATTACTTAATCTGCCCACTCTGTAAAGTAAGTGACTTGTACAGACATCAACAGTACAACTTTGATGCAGTAGTTGAATGCTACTTCATTCCCACTTTTCTCCAAGAGAATGGCTATGGTGAGTGCTATTTATACACATTTTCAGTTATTATTAAGTCAGAGACTGTTGACCTTTAATAGTATCAAAGCCAAGTGGAGTTCAGCCAGCTCTTCCATATCTGTGTTATTTGCTCTTTGGTTCATAGCAGTTTGGGCTTTGTTCAAACACAAGTCATGTAAAGAGTAATTTTTTAAATTCTTCATCTCTCTCTTTCAGACACCCAAAATATTCATCAATTCTTTGAACTTAAACAGAATCCCTAGCTGTTTGAATTCACCCAAGTGTACTGCTAACCCTCCTTTACAGGTTGCAATCTATCCTCCAACCTCTCACTATGTGCGCGCGTGCACACACACACACCCACACACACTCACATTGCACCTTACTTGCTGCCTTAGATAAGTGTATAGTTGCTATGAATCTTTGCATCACATATTAATACAATGCATAGAAAATACAGGCTGTTAGAATGGACAGCTTAAAAAGAAATATTCTTACACTCCCAATAATCTGTAAGTGTATCTTCCAGACCTAAAGGACCTTAGGAGGAAATTTCACTTCTAGATAGACCAAAACATGTGTTTTCAGGGATACTGAGGTTCAACGCTTTTATTTTAACCACTTTTTAACACAGCGCTGGCAGCACATTGCTGAGTTACTGTGAGAGGGCTCTTTTAGATCAGCAAAGGGACGAGAATGAGTGTCATGAAAGGTGGTGAACTGGGCATCTGTGAAATGCAGCTGTCTCCTGACTAGGGGATGCTGCTTGAAAACAAACTTTATTTCATCTTGACTGATAATTTGTTGAATATCTGCTGCATGTTCACCTTTGAGTAACAAAGTATGATTCAAGGANTATGAATCTTTGCATCACATATTAATACAATGCATAGAAAATACAGGCTGTTAGAATGGACGGCATAAAAAGAAATATTCTTAAAATCCCAGTAATCTGTAAGTGTATCTTCCAGACCTAAAGGACCTTAGGAGGAAATTTAACTTCTAGATAGACCAAAACATGTGTTTTCAGGGATACTGAGGTTCAACGCTTTTATTTTAACCACTTTTTAACACAGCGCTGGCAGCACATTGCTGAGTTACTGTGAAAGGGCTCTTTTAGATCCGCAAAGGGACGAGAATGAGTGTCATGAAAGGTGGTGAACTGGGCATCTGTGAAATGCAGCTGTCTCCTGACTAGGGGATGCTGCTTGAAAATAAACTTTATTTCATCTTGACTGATAATTTGTTGAATATCTGCTGCATGTTCACCTTTGAGTAACAAAGTATGATTCAAGGAGATTATTTGTCAGTATAGTGCATAGCTACATAGTATATTAAAAATAGTGTCAGGGCCGAGCCCGTGGCACGGGTTCGGATCCTGTGTAGGGATGACCGGTGCGCTCACTGGCTGAGCGCGGTGCGGCCGGTCTCAAAAAGGACAAAAAAAAAAAAAAAAAATAGTGTCAAACCTTAAGAAATAAGTGTCTTTATTGTACTTATGTTACAGATGAAGAAACTGATGAGAGGATTTAAATTATTTACCCCACATTCCTATTCGAACTCTGACTGTCTGACTGCAGTGACTGTACTTTTAAGCAGCAGGGTTGGCAGTGGACAGAGGGGGATGGTATTGAAAGGACACATCTGCACTGGAATTTAAGAAAAGCAGAATTATCAGGTCTCAGAAAAAATGAGGCCTGGGACAGGTCTAACAATCTGCCTGGGGACAGTTCACTCCCTTAGTTTCATCTGTCTCCATTCCTAGTTCTGCCCACTTCTTTCTCATCTTGCACACAGCCTTTATGAACTATTTCTATCTCTGAGACTAAATCTTCGAGATCCCAGACCCACAACTATCTCCATTTCTCAGACTGTCTATTTCAACATATCAAGCAAGGAATCTACCTTGTACAGCTTGCCTTTTTATCTTATACGTGACTAGACAACTTTTAATTACATCACTTAGGGTCAGGGATCCAACTCTGACCTAAAAAGCTGTGGCCAGGTAGTATGTGCCAATAAGAAGTCATCTTTTATCCCAAGGAGAGCCCAACACAGTCTGGAGAGTGATGTGAAAGCAAGAATGCAAACCCAAACCACAACCAGAAGTTCCAGAAACAGTGATAAGACTGGGCTGGCTACTAATTTTCCTTTGGGGGAAAAAAAAATCAGGGAGAGGGAAAACCCTTCCTCTATCACATGAGCCCTAAAATGAGCTGGTTGACTAAGACCTTTGCCTGTTCTTCTCAGGTCCCCCCATACCTTTGCTCCAAAGGAAGGGGAAATCCAAAGAAGATGTAATTTTCTTTTAAAACAAGAAAACAAACAAAATCTCCTTCCATAAGTAATTGACTCCAAATACTGAGTTTTTAAGCCCAAGTTTTATTTCTCTATGCGAATGACTGCAAAACAAACAGCTTATGAGACATTTTCTCACAACTGCCCATTCCAAACAAGCGGTAACACCCCCCTAGAATTGCACTATCCCACCCGTTTTAGGATCCCCACCACATATGACAATGACAAATATATTTCAGATAGAGGCAGCCATTTCTCCCAGTGACTTATCACTCTCAGACATCCACAAGTGCCAAGCACCTGGCCTAGGCACTGTATTTTTTATGTCCTTAGCAAAGATGAGAGAGAAGATGGTAAAAAGCAGTGATTTGGGGTGAGAAGTCTTCTCCCGAAAATAAGAGCTTCTCTTTTTGGTTCTCACTTGACTGAACTTCTAGCATATATTAAAGCAATAAAATATTCTATTGGAAACAGAAAGCATCTAGGCCTTTGGCCAAAAATGTAGAGAAAAAATTAGCAAGCTTAATATTTCATGGGAAATTCTTGGCTTAAATAATATTTTAATAAAGCTTAGCTATGTATGCCAATAAAACACAGAGATGACATAATGATTTATGATTTAAATATCATATAATCTCTGTAATATCTTGTACCATCTTGTGTCAAACAACACGAGAAAAGCAAAATTGCTGGGGAAAAGAAGAGAGGAGCAATGTGAAATCAGTTCAGATATCAGTAGAACGCATATTGCGTAAACCAACTCATTTAAAATGTGCTGTAAGGATAACAATAGCTAACATATTGAGCAGATATAATATGAGCCTTACAAGTACAATCTCATTAAACCTTGAAAAAAGTTCCACGAGGTAAATATTATTATCCCCATTTTATAACTGAGGTTCAGAAAGGCTAACTTGCCCAGGGTTTAGTAGAACTGAGATGCAAACTCAGGAAATCTGACTTCAAGGCCCACACTCTAAGCCTTCTCCTTATTAGACTAAAGATTAAATTAGCAAATCAATTAACTTCTCATGGGAATATGGTTTATATGATTTGCGATATATAATAAAAAGTAATTATGTGAGTCTATGTGGAATGCTACTGGAGAGAGAACTGGACCAAGAATTAGAAAACTTGAGTTCTAGTCTTGGTTCTATAACATTGGATATATGGCCGTGGACTGATCATTTAAAGTCTGAGTCCCTATTTCCTCATTTGCAAAAAGGAAAACTAAAAGACATGACAACCACCACCCTGCTTGCCTCACTGAGTTTTTATTAATCACAAATAAAATGATGGTTAAAGGACTTTATGACTTGAAAGCCACATTTCCAATATGAAATATTAGTATTGAGAATTCACTGCATACACTGTATAACTTGGTACTACCTGGAATTTTTTAAAATCACAAGATAAATGTTTTCTCCCCCCTCTAGAAAATGGCTCTAGAATGCTGAGACTCCTGAAGTTCTGGAAAGGGCAAATCCAAAATCAGTCTACTGGAGTATAATCTAGATCCCTTGGGGAGGGCAAAAAAAATTTTTAACTCAAATTCAAAATTAAAACCACATGAGAAAATGAACCACCAAGATGGGACTCAAGAAATACAACAAATAGGAATATCAGCATAATAACTAGAAATAATAATAACACAATCCATAAGAGATTTTCAGGTATGTACGTGTGCCAATAAGCATATGAAAATGTGCTCAACATCACGTGCTCATCAGGAATGAAATAAAACCAACTATCTACCCACCAAAATGGCTAAAATGGCAAAGACTGACAATACCAAGTGCAGTGAGGTTGGGACACTCAGACACTGTTGAAGGGTGTAGAAATGGCACAGCCAGTATGGAAAACTGGCAGTTTCTACTAAGGTTAAATATGTGCCTATACCAGGACCCAACAATTCCATTCCTCGGCATGTTTCCAAGAGAAATGAATGCCTATGTCCACAAAAGGATTTGTATGGAAATGTTTATAGCAGCTTTATTCATAATAGCCAACAAAACAAAAACAGCCCACATGTCCATCAGTGGGAGGACAGATAAATAAATGGTGTTATATTTGCACAATGAAATACATTACTGGTATATAAAACAACCTGGCAAGATCTCACAGACATTATGTTGACTGAAAGAAGGCAGACACTAAAGAATACCAACTCTATGATTCCTCTTATACAAAGTCCAACAACAAGCAAAACAAACTGATGATGAAATAAGCCATAGTTGGTTGAGCCCTGGTAGGGAGCAGTGACAGTCTAGAAAGGAGCAAGAGGAAATCTTCTAGGGTAATAGATACGCTTTATATTTTGATCTGTGGTTTGTATGGTAGTTATATAGTTGTATACATAGATTTTTAAAAGGTGGCAAAAAGACCAAATTAATTTGAAATAACCAAATAGAGCTTCTAGAAAAGAAAAATCTTTAAAATTATAATGAAGAATTCAATGGATAGATTAAACAGTAATTAAGCTTAGATGAGAGAATTCTTTCTATTGGAAACAGATCTAGAAGGCAGTGCAAAACAAGCAGATAGAAAATATGGAAGAACAATCAGAAGACATGGAGGATAAAATGAGAAGGTCTGAACTAGCAGCCCGAGCAGGCGAAAGCAAACAAATGAGGAGGATTCAAAGAGCCAAGAACTATTCCTAAAATATTCAGACTCATTTGATTCCAAAATTATTGCAAACTTCCAAGGAGTCACTATGCCTATTCTATTTAAACTATTCCAATCCATAAAGAATACACATCAATTCTTTTTACAAAGACTCATTTATCTAAAACCAGGCAGACATAACACAGAAAGAATACAGACTGATCTCATTTATAAATATTTATGCAAAGATCCTAAATAAATTGTTCAGCAAAAACAGCCCAGCGTTATATTAAAATAACAGCTCACCATGACTAAGAGGAGTTTATCTCAGAAATGTAAAAATAATCCAACATTTTTTTAACCTAATGACTTAATTCACCATATTAACTGGCCAAAGAAGAAATAAAAAAAAAGATCACTTTAGTAGATGCTAAAAAGGTATTTTGTGTTATTCATCATCCATCGCTGATTTTAAAAGTGTAGAAAATTAGAAAAAGCACACTACCTTAAAATGACATGTAAATTATATATTCTGGAAGCATTTTATTAATATCACTATGAAGAAAAACATGCCAGTTTTCACCATTATATTTACCATTGATCTAAAAATAATAATAAATGCAGGCCAAAATAAATAAATAAAAACAATAAATAAATAAATATCCTAAACATTAAGGAAGGTTTGTCAAATCTACACTTATATTAGGAAATGTTATATTTTAGGTGTCCTAGGCATGTGCCAAATCCTTTACATACTCATCTCATTTAATCTATACAGCTCTGAGAGGTTAGATGTCAGTGTCTCCTTTCTACAGAAAGGAAGTGGACGCTCAGAATGATTAGGTATGTTATTCAAAGCCACCAACTAAGTAAATGGCAGAACTGGTATTTGATCCCAAATCTCTCTAACTCTAAAGCTCTGTGAACTTAAATTGGAGGTTATAATATAGCTCATGTGTCTTCCACAATTTCTTTTTTTTTTAAAAAAAGAAAGAGATCAACTTTTAAATGCATGATAAATTTCCATAAGTTTGCAGAGAGATTATTTTATTACTCTATCTATTCTAACAATACACCAGGTAACTTGACATTTTAAATTAGCAACAAATATCAAATATTTAATTCCAGTGTGAGCCTGCTTAGAAAAAATGGCCTGGTGAAAGCTTTTGTGGAACAGATACTTTTTACCTAAAGGAAAATCTAGATCATTTAATAGCAGGAAAACAAATAAAAACAAAAAACACACATAGAAAAAAACCTAGC
>NW_007728473.1:346707-347388 GCF_000696425.1 Galeopterus variegatus | reverse complement strand
ACACCAGGTAACTTGACATTTTAAATTAGCAACAAATATCAAATATTTAATTCCAGTGTGAACCTGCTTAGAAAAAATGGCCTGGTGAAAGCTTTTGTGGAACAGATACTTTTTACCTAAAGGAAAATCCAGATCATTTAATAGCAGGAAAACAAATAAAAACAAAAAACACACATAGAAAAAAACCTAGCTTCATTGGGCCCAACAAATTTAAATATCACTTTAAAACTCTCACCTTCTATAATCCCTTCTACGCTAACATTTTTGAAAGGTGGCAACAAGGAGCCAATCTACAGAGAGTTCTGGAAAATGTCAGGTTTCTCTTTCCAAGCATAGCATGAGTCACTGATTTTGCAAAACACAGTGACGTGAAAGCATAGCCATGGATCAGGACATCCTTGGGAATTGCTCTTTCCCTAAGAGCTTCAGAAACCCTGTGAAGAGTTCCTACAGCAGGACAGATGCCAGGATCACGCGAACTTGCCTTTCTTTGGCACTAGAACATCAAGGCATAATTTCAGGCCCTGGAAAAATCAACAGTGACAGCCTCTATTCCTCATCTTCTCTTGGGAGAAGCCCTACCGGCTTTATTTATAAGTAGCATTTTGTAGCCTACTAATAGAAAATAATTACCATGGGTACTCTCTCCTTGATTGAAGGAGCCTCTTTTCTCTTGGAGAC
>NW_007728473.1:324299-344919 GCF_000696425.1 Galeopterus variegatus | reverse complement strand
TTTCTTGCCTCAAAGCCTTTACACTTGCTCTTGGGCTGTCCGAAGCACTCTTTTTCCAGCTGATTGCCTGACTGATTCTTCATCCAAATTTCACCTTCTTAAAGAGGCCTTTTCTGAACTCTGTCTAAAATTGCCAATCTCCACAAAACTATGCTATCTACCCTAAGTGAGTCATTGTGGAGTATATGCATGTGTTGAAACAACACACTGTACCCCACAAAAATAAATATAAATAATATTGAAAAATAAAAATAAAATTGCCTATCTCTGGCCCAGTTATTTTCTTTATTTATTGAAACATAATTGATTACACATATTTGTGGAGCACAGAGTTGACTATCAGTATTTGTGTACAACACCTGATGACTAAATCAGGGTAGTTGGCATAGTCGTAACTACAAAATGTACTCATTCTTTGTGTCTATGAACCAATTCCTCCCTAAGCCCCCACCCTCACCCTCCCCACTTCTAAATACTGCATTTCTGTTCTTTCCTTCTGAAAGTTCAATGTATTATTGTGTTTGTTGTTTCCTGGTAACTTTCAACCCCGATTCTACTTTATTTCCTTCATAAATCTTAACTGTATTGATAATTATATACTGTATTGTTTGTGTACTTATTTGCTAACAGCTTCCTTTCCTTATTTGCTCCAATGTCTTGGAGCAGGGACTTTGTTTTTCTCACCTAGATGCAAATTATGGGGTAGTGAATGTTACCAGTTCCCCCTTTTCTGACTTGTTTATTCACACCTGTGATCTGGCTTTAATTTGAGGAGTCGGGCTTGCAAGCTGAATGGAAGTCTTTTTCATTAACAGTTCTGATGGATATCTTTGAAGAAATGAAGTGACCTAATTTAAAGGACAGTGACACTTTTTTGCATATAAATAGATAGATATTTTAAAAAGAAATGTTCTCTGAACTCATTGGAACAGATAACTAAGAAGAGTTATACTGTCATTCCCGTTTCATGATAACTCCAAAAAAGTGAGTTTATAACATGCTGTTTTGATTACTAGTTTATATAACAATTTTATTAAGCTGATTCCAAAGCAGTATGTTCCAAAGTGGTTTATATGAGGACACTAATAAAGCAGCATACCAAGCAAATAGATCAACCATTATCTGGGCTGCTAACATGAATCGTTTCCATTGTCATTTTGAAGGCTCTCCAAATTCTTAAGTCTAATATGGCTCATGAAACCCGAGACTAAAATTCACAAGTCAAGTCAAAGGCAAAGTTATCAAATGTAAGCACTTCACCCTTGATCTCGAGAGCATTTTCAAGGACTTCACTGATTTGTGTTTGGTAATCAGAGCAGCAGGCAGTTGGGAAAAGCATCAGCCTAATACTTTCTCCACTTGTCTGAAGACACCAGTCGAACTTTGTTTCATAGGAGAATAAGAATTTCAGAAACCTCTTCATTCCCAAATAAAATGCTCATAAGGATCTAAGTGGAATCTGACAAATGCTTTCTTATAAGTAAACAGATATCTTTGAATTGCTTCCCAATTGCATAAATTTCTTTGGTATGCAACATGAGCTGATTCTAACAGGATTCCTAAATAGTTAAGAAAATCATAATATTTAAATAAAGTTAACCCCCCAAATTTGTACAATGTTTCAATTTAAAAAACTAATTAATTAATTAATTTAATTAGCTCTGTTCTAAACTTATTACTGGTAGGAGGTGTGCACAAATTATTCTTCACTTCCAAAAGAGCAATTAGGAAAATTATTGAACCGTTAAGAAAACACATGCAACTTTTAGTGGACAACAGCAAAATAGTGGTTAAATAAGTGTACCCATAAAATAAGCCTTAAGTAGTAAATGTGCTCTTGAAAAACGAATTGATTTCCTTTGCCAACTTCTCACCAGAGGTAAATTTAAATGTTCAGTATTTGGATCATAAAACGAGAATAAAACGATCAAAAGGGGGGAGCTAGAGAGTATCAGTAATAAATACTTATTGAGCAACTACTATGTGTCTAGAAAGACCTTTAGGGTATAGAGGTATGTCACCATTAAGATCAAAACCAAGTTTTAAAGAGAAATATAGCCAGGAAATGCCAAACAGTATTGCTCACTTGGAGTGGTTAGGGAAGATGCTAAGGAAAGAAGGAAAGGATAGTTTGACTGATAAGGAAAGAGAGAAAGGAGAGGAAAGGGATCTTTGCAGACAGGAGTAGCCATAGACCTAAAAGAGAACTGCAAGCTCCAAATTGCCCTTGTGGGTTCTGAGAAATGGCTGCAAAAGCATGAAGGGAGGAGAGATGAGAGTAAATGCAAGAAAGAGAAATACCATGTTTCAAGAACTATTCCTTCTTTTCTTCATTTGACAAGTATTTATTGAGTACTTACTACTAGGAACTAAGAACAACTCGGGACCTTGGGTATGTGAAGAAAAACTAGTTAAAGGAAGAAGACACACATGTTTAAACAAAAATGTCAGGAAGGGGATGGAAAGAAAAAAGAGAAAATCTGTAATATTTTTATAGTACAAATTCTTCACCTTTTTCTAAATGGTCACTATTTGTTTTTAAGCTTGTTATTGTCACATTTACTTATTAACTTCTTAAAGTTTGACCTGTACTATGTACCCTCATGTTAAATTAATCAACTTAATTTATTGACAAGTAAAAAGTGTGATATAGCTTCTCATTTCAAAACAAGTCAAAACTTCACATATTTAGAAGAATATACCTCATCGGAAAAAACTGAGTCCAAAATATGTGTTATAGGAAAAGAACAGAATTTTCAAAAGATTCAGATATAGATTTGTTGCAAATCTCATAAATTTCCCTCAGCAGTCACCTCTTCTCATTCCAGTCTTCTTGCTATTACTCTGTCACCGCTATAAATATCACACTCACCTCTGGTTTTTCCCTCTCCCAGTACTGATTCTGTATAATATTTCTTTTGAAAAGATTCGTATTACCTTTTAATTCTATTTTTCCATGAACTTTTTGAAGTTCCCTTGTATATTTGCATATTGCCCACTGACATTACCTATTAGCCCCAGACCTTATTCCTTCTCTAATTAATGTAATTGTTTTTATTGTTTCCTTCTGCCAGTCATTGAATTTTGAAGCCAGAGGGGACTCTGCTTAGAAATGTAGCCCTTAAAGCCATCATGTCCTCTGCTTCCTGATCATTGCTCCTGAAACAGGCTCTTACTGTGTTCTCTGATCAAAATCTCTCCATGGCTTACCACTACCTACTGAACACTGTCCAGGCTCATTTGTTGAGCATTTAAGGCCGTCTATGCAATTTTTTAAAGGTCCCAGTATGTTTTTTTTAACCTTATATTTTTCATTTATTAATTCAAAAATGCTTTTTGAGCACCTCTGTAATTTGAACTGTGCTAGAGGCTTGATACACAAATGAACAATCACAGCCCTGTCCTCTAGCAGCCCTCAGTTTCATGGGGGGACAAGTACACGAATAACTCATTATGTGTTGACAGCAGTGGTAACCGAAGCTGCCCAAGGAGCACTGGAGTCAGGCACCCAATCCTGCTATCTGGCTGACTTTGCTTCATAATGTTGATTAAACTATCTTCTGTAACTGAAATATGGCCCACTCTTGTCAATACTCCATGACTTGGTTCATGGTGTTTTTTCTCTGTGGGATGTCTTTTCTCTGCTTTGCTGTATACCCCAAAGGTATGTCATCTTCCAAAGACTAGATCAGATGCCAAATAGTGCATGAAGTTTTCCTTAGCCTTCTTCTTCAATGTCTCTCATTTGAATTCCCATGGCACTTTATCATAGTTCCTGTCTCAGTCTGATCACATCTTTGCCTGTATTAGAGTTTATTATCAATGCCTTACCACCACCGTTTCTTCAATGTCTCTCATTTGAATTCCCATGGCACTTTATCATAGTTCCTTTCTCAGTCTGATCACATCTTTGCCTGTATTAGAGTTTATTATCAATGCCTTACCACCACCGTCTGCCTCTTAAGAGCAGCAACTAGGACGTATATTTATATATTTCTAGATACATAAGCCTAAAAAGAATAATAATAACTCACAGGATTGGTGATCAATGAATGTTCCCAGAGCTAAAAAAAAAAAAATAGAAAATAAATTGTACAGCAAACTCAATTGTAAAATAGAACAGCAGAGGGGACTGACTATACAAATCGACCCTTCTACACTTGTGGTAAAACTACTACAGAATTTACATAAATGAATGCAAAAATTAGTGACAGTAGGGAGGAGAGCTACCACTCACAGATAGGATCCCCAGGCCCTGAAGGGGTTAAGCAGATTTATACACAAGGAGGAAAATTGTCCTTCATTTGCCTTCACTAAAGACTAATTTTAGGACTTTTGGTAATTAAGTGAGCACATTGTTTACACTCCATACACTTTCGGCCCTGAGACTTGGAAAAATACAAGAAATTTCCAAGAATTAAAGTTTCCATTAACACAAGTGCCAAAATCAGGAGGCTTGACCTGTGGGAGAAAGCACATTTGTCTTTTGCTGGCTCCTTTTCAAAAAGCTATAGAAGGATATTTACTGTATAACCTTTCTTGTGCGCAATTGCACTGTTTTATCATCAGACATCTAGACAAGAGGAGAAGCTGCAACATATCAGAAAGCAGCCATTTACTGAAGACCGAATGACCTTTCCCTGCTAACGTGCTGAAGCGGTCCCTGTTTCGGGTAAAATTTCTTCATCGTAAGAGACTGCAAGCGGTTTCCTTTTTTCTTTTCTTTCCTTCCCTTTTTTCTGTCGTTTTTTTTTTTTTTTTTTTTTTTTTTTTTTTTTTTTTTTTTTGGTGTGTGTGTGTGTGTGTGTGTATGTGAGAGAGAGAGAGAGAGAGAGAGAGAGATATTCCCTGCGAACTGCTTCGGCTGCTGCAGAAAGAGTTTACTATGGTGGGTTTCAGCACATCTCCCACCTGTATCACACCTACCAGGTGGACATTTAATGTAAATAAATGTGTGCGCACACCGCTTGAATGCCTCAGAAGGGTATTTTCTGATCTCTCTGCTTTTACTCATTCCGAAGTAACCCAGTTTATCTATTCAGGTTGCAAAATTAAAAAAAAAAAAAAAATCTCTTTACGTCAGTGAACTTGGACTCCGAAAATCCTCTCCCCTGAGCATAGAGCCTTTTAAAGCCTTGCGTGTCACGCTGGCGGCAGGGGGTCGCGGCTCCTGGGAAAGAGCCGGCTCTGCAGGTCCCGCCCTCCCGCGGGCCGCCTCCCTACCTCTCCCGGACTCGCCTTCGCCCCCTCGCATCCCGTCCCCACCTCCGCGACATCGGCGGCCCCAGGGGTCTGGCGCGCGTCCAAGCCCTAACGGGGCGGCTGACTTGTGGAGCATCGTCGCCGAGCTCGTCTGCCCCCAGCCCCTCCTCCACCCACCGCGGCGGCCCAGGGAGGGGAACTGAGCGGGGGGAGGGGAGGTCCACACCCGCCCCCCTTCCTCCAGCCCTCCCCGCGTTCAGATTCAATTGCACCTTTTATTATCTTAGCTCTTCTTCTTAGGATCTGTCCCTCCGGCCCTGGCGGCCCCCGCTCCCGCGCGCCGGGATGGGAGAGCAGGGGACCCGGCCGCCGCCCGCCGGCGTGTGCGGGGACTTGTGGCCGCCGCGCCCACGGCCCGGAGTCTGTAAGTTTCTCCGCTCCTCCGGGGAAGGGAGGGGGAAGCTGTCCGCGTCCCCGAAAGTGATTTCAAATGCAAAAACACGGCGGAGCTTTGCAGTGCTGGGCAGACTTTTCGGGGCACGCTCCTTTAACTCTACAGCAGCTCGCAGGCGATGGTCCGGGTCTCTCCTGCAGCTCGTACGTTTGATCCCTTCTTCGTAAAGTTTCCAATGTACAGTATTATGAGTTCCATAGGAAGGCTTTTTGTCTCTTTTTAATGCACCTCCTACTTCCTTCAAATTTAAAATAATTTTTCATAATTTTCAAGTTTCATAGCACATCGCTTATTATTTTGTCGGGTTACACTTAACATGTTATTTATACTGCGCAAGGGGCCACGGCCTTTTCCTTGCCTATTTCTAAAAATAACGGAGGGACAATTTTTGCTCTTTACTTTTAATATTGCTGCATCATCTAAATACTTTAGCAAGTAGATCGTGTACCCAGCTGGCCTTAATTTTTGTCCCTGACGCCGCGTGCTTGTACCCTTGCACTAATCTGCACACGCAGTTAATCGCACAGAGTTGTCTTTGAGCCTGCTGTTTACAAGAAGGCTCCTGGGACTGTTTAACTAAGGCTATGCCCATATGTGTTCAGAGTGATAAGAATAATTGAAATCGTTCCCCCGGGTCATACCACATCATTTCTCTGGGATCCCAGAAGTCAAGCACAGGCTAGATTTGTGTCTGGATTAATAAAATCGTGCCTTTAGTTTCACGTGTTACCTCGCCTTTGTAGACATATCCCAGAATACAAGGACTAAAGAGGTGAGGAAATGAAGTTGTTGTTTTGCTTTGCTTTGCTTTTCAAGTTCCTGATCAACGTTTCCTTCGTGCAGGAGGACGGGTCTCAAGGGAAGGAGAGGCAGGTCAGAGGCAGGTGGCTAGGCTGGCTATGGTGACGGGAAGATGCTGGCTAGAAAGAGCATCATCCCGGAGGAGTATGTGCTGGCGCGCATCGCGGCGGAGAACCTGCGCAAGCCGCGCATCCGAGACCGGCTCCCCAGAGCCCGATTCATCGCCAAGAGCGGGGCCTGCAACCTGGCACACAAGAACATCCGTGAGCAGGGACGCTTCCTGCAGGACATCTTCACCACCCTGGTGGACCTGAAATGGCGCCACACGCTGGTCATCTTTACCATGTCCTTCCTCTGCAGCTGGCTCCTCTTCGCTATCATGTGGTGGCTGGTGGCCTTTGCCCATGGGGACATCTATGCTTACATGGAGAAAAGTGGAATGGAGAAAAGTGGTTTGGAGTCCACTGTGTGTGTGACTAACGTCAGGTAAGAATGCAGTAGGATGAGACAGGGGGTGAAAGCAGTGCAGAAAAAATATCAAAATGCCCTTTCTCTTATCATTCTGTTATTTTGTTGGAAGTGAAATAAAGGGTTTGTTTTAGAACCTTCCAGAAACAAAAAAAAGCAAAAGAAAGGAAAAAAAAAAACACAAACACATTAAAAATCTTTTAAGATGCAGCTTTGTAGATGAAGAGTCTGAAAATGTAGAGCTTCAATCCTTTGGACTAGCCTTGAAAATATTGTCAGTTATTAAAAAATGATTGTAATTCAAAGGATTACACAGAGTGCCTTACTCCGAAAAAGCACATATTTAGTTTTCAGTAGGAAAAAGCTGCTGTCCATAGTTCCAGTGTCCACATGTAAATATCTCTAATCAACAAAAAATACTGTGCAAATGCTAGTAATATTTTCCCCTGACTTCTCTTACCCATGACATTTGCAGAAATAATAAAGATGGGAAGACACGGGAGAGAGGGGTATCCCAGGTTTAAAATCTACTAAAAATGAAATAACTTAAATATGAACCCTTCTTTATCAAGATTATCTTAACATAGCTGATTGCTTGCATTGGATTTAGAAGTTAAAAGTTATGCTAAGAATAAGAAGTAGAAAACACTAATGATAATGAAAATTGGTCCAAAATTTTCATGGAAGGGATTATGTTGCAGTCTTCCTTCAGAGTTTTGATAGAATAAGAACAAAATTCTTAGATTACCTAACTTTAGTTTCTCTCTCTTATAAGAGAGAGAAGATAAGTAAAAGTGAATTTCAAAGGTAAGTAAAGTGAATTTGTTTTCAATAATTCTCCTCCTCTTATACTTTCACAGGACCTAAGAATACTTAGTTGGGAGGATTTGTCTCCTAATGTGTTCTTTTTGTTGGAAGATGAAAAGAGATAATATATATCAGTTGCAAAAATGTTCACTCTGAAGCGAAACAATAGTAATAATACTGGAAAATTGTCAGGACATTTTCTGAATGATATTCCACATTCACATAATGCAGAAAGATAAGAAACTTGAACGAACACCACGCTGCCAGGAAACTGTAAAGAATGAGACCTTTAGTGACCCTGAAATCTGATGAAACTAGCATACCACTGTGAGATGCAGACCCGGGAATGTGAACTTGTCTACCCTGCCATTGGCTTAGTAACGGCAATGCCAGCATTTCAAAGAGGGACGCAGCATTAGTGTGCAGCAATCACACACCACAGATTTTAGCCTGGATTTTGAGGAGAGAAAACTATTGAATTGATCCATTGATTTTTACCATTAAATAGATATTATTTTCTTTTTGCAAACTCGTCACAGACTTTTGTCTCAATGAAAATGTAGACAAAGGTGAAAAACATAGATGATCATCAAGTACACAAGTATCTGAAGCTTAAATATCATTATCTATAATATTTCTCTTTAAGAAAATTATGGGCAATGATATTAGTGAATCATTTTTATATCAAAATACATTTTTAATAAATATTCAGTAGATACTGAAGGAGATAAAAGAAATGATAATAAACCTTAAAAATGAATAGCAGATTTTATTCATGAGACAAATCCTTTTCTGTGAAAAAGAAGTGATGAAGCAATTTATTAAATATATACTATCAAAAGTGATACCATTTCTATGATTTTTTTTAAAAAGAATTTTACAGGGTGCACTGGTAATTAAAAGCTGTTTATTACTTCCCTTTATTTTTCAAATAAGATGTGTTCTGAAGCATATTCATTTCCCTGATGCATTCCTACTAGTGTGAACATTAAGTCAGCTATGAGAAATGATGTCAAAAATACAGTGGGACAGGGCCGAGCCTGTGGCGCACTCAGGAGAGTGCGGCGTTGGGAGCGCAGCAGCGCTTCCCGCCACGGGTTCGGATCCTATATAGGGATGACCGGTGCACTCACAGCGCTCACTGGCTGAGCGCGGTGCCATGTGGCCGGTCTCAAAAAGGACAAAAAAAAAAAAAAAAAAAAAATACAATGGGACAAAGTTGGTTTTATCAGTATAACAATTTGAGCATTTTAAACTGCACTTCTTAAAAAAAATTGACAATTTTTAAGGTTGTTCTGTTCTTACTGATTTTATTTTATGTTACAGTGCTGTTTACACATTCATCTCAACATAGTTTCATCCTAACAAACCATACCTAACAAAAAAATTTCACTAAAAATATATAAACAGAAAATCTTTATTATCTTCCAAAGGGAATGTAAAAGATTGCTAATAATAACTCTAACTCTTTACATTTCCTTTTGTGAGTTTAATAATGTCCAGCCATATCATCAAAATTGGAAACAACTTTCTTCAATGGATATGCACTAGTATTTCCAATTAACCTTTGACCATTCTCATTGTAGTGACTCACTTTCTCTTTCGTGTAGATGACTTTCTAATATAAGTTAGAAAATAGACCAACATATTTCTTCTTTCTCATTATTTTTCAGCCTCACTCTTTCTGTAGCAGAGCTGAGCAGCAGCTAAACACTTTTACCTGTTGCGATTGTTTAGCATGACAGGTGTCTGTAAAACACTTGGCCTTGCACCAACTATCCTGTTTAGAATTAAATTCCTTCATTAAATACTATGTGAAATACAGCACATGAATAGTCTCTCAAACCATTAAGACAAAACATTTGGGGATATTCATCATTAGACTGCTCTCTGAAGTATGGATGCATTATTAGAAAACAAAGTCATATTTAGGTTCCTCCTATAGGGTCCTGTCACCTCTCCCAGGGCAACAGAGACGCAAAGGGTTACTCAAAGCCCATTTCTCCAGAGCAGTGAGAGGCCCGAAGTGGTTACCCCCAGCAAGAATTTGCAGAGCAGAAAGATCCGGGAGTAACTTTACTTTATTAATGTTGGCATCCTCCACAGGGTCCCTTCCTATTCTTTGCTGTATTTTTGGACTACACCATGTAGACTTGTTGTGTGTAGCTAGTGCAGAAAGCAATTATTATAGTTTTCCGTGAATCTTTTTAGCAAGAGAAAAAGAAAGGGAAAAAAGGCAACTTTCACACTCCACTTAAAAGCTAATCAAAAGAGTCATCTGTGAATACTTGCTTGCCTCTCATGGTTTCCTGCCAACGTGCATGGGGTATACCAAGTGCTCAAATGTTTGGGCAGTTTGCTCACTCGTGCATGGCATTAATAGGTAGATAACACTTTGACAGATGGCTTGTCTTCTATAAAATTAGAGAAGGTTGAAATTGGAGTCAGGGGCAAAGATAGAACTAATATTACTTTGATGAAGAAGCCACAACATTACTGGATATGTAGCTAAGAGAATAAATTAATAATAAGCAAATATGGTGCTTCTCAACTAGGGGGGTAAATCAGAATCACCTGTGAGCTTTTCAAAAGTGTCTTACTTAGGTCCAGCCTGAACCTACCAAATCAGTGTTTATTCACTAAGATGCGGAGAAGATGTGAACTTGAGAAAGCTTCCCAAGTGTCAGGAAAATCTTGACACTTATAGCCCCTTCCTGTTTCAGAGCACTGGGCCAGAATTGAGAGAATTCAAGTTTGTATGAATTATATGATCTTGACACAGTCATTTACTAATCTCTGCCTCAAATTCTTCCTTTAATAGCTTCAGTATTCTCTAGATCACTTAGAGAACAAAACGAGATAATCGATGAGAAATACTTTTCTTTGAAAAGGAGAAAACATTCTTTAAAAAAAAACTAGTATTTTGGAATGATGTGTTTTGTACCACGTTTTAGCACTGTGCTTTCTCTATATAAGGTAGACAATAAGTGTTAGCTAACAAATCTGATTTTAAAGGTTATAAATAACAAAAAGTTCACTCATTACTCAGTACCTTCCATATGACTCAAGTCTCTTAAACACAGATAAGCCAAAAATGATAAATATCTACCAGGTAGAAAGTTTCACAAAGTAAACCATGACTTTGTTAAAGTATTTCGCAAAGTAAAAAAACCATGGCTTTAAATATAAATATGTATATTTATTGTATCAATGCTTTTACACAATTAGGTCCATCACTATGTGACCTAGAAAACATTAATAAAATTGAATCCCAGAAGTCCAGAGGTAGATGCGTGCAGAAGAGAGAGAGAGATGCACACACACATGCACTCACCATGATTGTGTTTAGAATTAGGTATCTGGCAAGTTAAGTTGACTAGTCTTTCCAAAAGCATTTAATAGCCTTCGGAGGAGGAAGATGAAAAGTTCGGCTTAGCATGTTATTTCATGATACTAAATTTGACCTGATGGCATTGTTTTTTGATATCATTCCTTACAGGTCTTTCACCTCTGCTTTTCTCTTCTCCATTGAGGTTCAAGTAACAATCGGATTTGGAGGGAGAATGATGACCGAGGAATGCCCTCTGGCCATCACAGTTTTGATTCTCCAGAACATTGTGGGTCTGATCATCAACGCGGTCATGTTAGGCTGCATTTTCATGAAAACAGCCCAGGCTCACAGAAGGGCAGAAACTCTGATTTTCAGTCGCCATGCTGTGATTGCGGTCCGAAATGGCAAGCTGTGCTTCATGTTTCGAGTGGGTGACCTGAGGAAAAGCATGATCATTAGCGCCTCTGTGCGCATCCAGGTGGTCAAGAAAACCACCACCCCCGAAGGGGAGGTGGTCCCTATTCACCAACTGGACATCCCTGTGGATAACCCGATTGAGAGTAATAGTCGCCATGCTGTGATTGCGGTCCGAAATGGCAAGCTGTGCTTCATGTTCCGAGTGGGTGACCTGAGGAAAAGCATGATCATTAGCGCCTCTGTGCGCATCCAGGTGGTCAAGAAAACCACCACCCCTGAAGGGGAGGTGGTCCCTATTCACCAACTGGACATCCCTGTGGATAACCCGATTGAGAGTAATAACATTTTTCTGGTGGCCCCTTTGATCGTCTGCCATGTAATTGACAAGCGCAGTCCCCTGTATGATATTTCAGCCACTGACCTTGCCAACCAAGATCTGGAGGTTATAGTTATTCTGGAAGGAGTGGTAGAAACTACTGGCATTACCACACAAGCACGAACCTCCTACATCGCTGAGGAGATCCAATGGGGCCACCGCTTTGTGTCTATTGTGACAGAGGAGGAAGGAGTGTATTCTGTGGATTACTCCAAATTTGGCAATACTGTTAAAGTAGCTGCTCCACGGTGCAGCGCCCGGGAGCTGGATGAGAAGCCTTCCATCCTTATTCAGACTCTCCAAAAGAGTGAACTGTCCCATCAGAATTCTCTGAGGAAGCGCAATTCCATGAGAAGAAACAATTCCATGAGGAGGAGCAACTCTATCCGAAGGAACAACTCTTCCCTCATGGTGCCAAAGGTGCAATTTATGACTCCAGAAGGAAACCAAAACACGTCAGAATCATGACAGCGAGACAACTTCAAGACTGCCTTTTATCACGTGTTGATGATTGATGCCAGGTACTGTCAAACTGAACCAGAGCTGGCACACAATGATTTGTCTTTCTCCATTTTAATGCACTAAATGATATTCATATTCAAGCAACAGCACTTTCTGTATTAATAAACAGTAACACACAAAGTGGAGGATTCGTGGCTCACACTTGTCTTGTACATGCAGAATTTGTAGTGATGGCTTAAGTTATGCATAGGAATTGGTACTCTCTCACTTCTCAATTTGAAACCTAAGAATGACATAAACAGTAATAGAACTTGAGTACAAAATTTGGCCTAGGAATGAGTCTGTTTCAAATGCTTAGTTGGTGAAATTTTCTGTCCTATTGTTCATTTTGGAAATGAAAATACAATAGGAGGGGGAAAACCAAACTCATGTTAACACCTTTTGTATATCAAGCTTCTCCTTTCTCCATGATACTGAACCTCGTAAGACGCCTGAGACAAATACTGCTTAGATCTATCTGTTTCTAAGTGGACTCAGTTCATTCACAAGGACCTTCATAATGACTTCCTGACGTTTCCTGGTCCTCTTCGTGGCAGCCTGTTGGGTAGAACTGGGCAAGAAGTCTTTGGAGAATAGCTACGCCCTCTCTTATTTAGCACTGAGTTCCCAGTAGTGACAGTCACTTCCTTTCACTTCTCACTTCCTACAAGCCCCCACAGCTAAATACTGTATTAAATACTTTATTAAAGCATTTCCTTTTTACTCAGCTGTAGTTGTATGATTCCTCTTTCACAAAACCACCCCAAGTTAAAACTCAGGAAAAAACATTTTTAGAGGCATGTGAAAGAGATATCATATAGTGATAAAAGTCATCTCTGAGATTCCTCCCTCTGGGATCTGTTGCGCCAAGAGAACTACATTTTTTTTTGTTTTGTTTTTATTTCATTTCACGTTTAAAACATCCTCTTGGTTTTTCTATCTGAGCCTGATGTAAAAACTCTACAAGCTTTTTTTCTTTGAATCTCCCACCTCCCACCTTAAAACTATGCTTCCTTTCCAGTAATATCTGAATTCAGGCCTGGCATATAGAGATTTAGTATTATTTCATTTGCTAAAATGAAATTTTCTATCAAAACTTGATCTTGTTATTTATAGCTCCTGCTCCTTCAAGGAAGGGATGAATGAGTAGATAGAAGTACTAGGTTAATAAGCTCTGTATGGTTTTATTCTTCTATTTCATGTAGCTGAACATCAGAAAGCTGAGCTATTGTATAGCCTTTTACACAGATGTTGGGGTTTCTATTTATTGCATTTCATTTATGAACACTGAAATAGGCAGGTAGTCATGAACACGTTCAAATCCTGCCTTACACAAAAGACTCATGATTCTAACCAGGTGAATGGAAATTGTTTACCAGGTTATTGAGTTAATCATTCCTGAGAAAGTTCTAATCACTCCTTTGAATTCCAGACTCAGATCAAACAGGTATTTGAAGCTCCACTTAGATATCTAATAAGCATTTAAAATTTATTGTGTCTAAAACCAAATGCTTTATTCCATTCACAAAACCAGCCCCCTCTCCTCAGTCTTCCAATCATTCAGGCCAACACCTGGGAGTCATACTTGCTGCCTCTTTCATACCTCTCATGACACCCATTGGCAAAATCTCTTGGCTGTGCCTTCCAAATATATCCAGAGTATGACCAGGTCTCTCTGTCTCCACCACTTCCTTCACAGTCCAAGCAGGGCTGTTGATCACCCAGTATATATGGATGCAGCTGTATTAATTGTGAGAATATCAAAACATTTCTGTATACGTTCTAAAGAAAATCCACATTAATGAGATTTAGCCCAACAGCAATTACAAAGGTGGATATCAGACCTCCTAGCACTTCTGGAACACATGCGGGGTCCCACCTCCCCATCCCAAGGCAGCTGAGCAGACCAGAAGGCAGCTGCCACACCAGCAATCAGAGCATGTACAGAGCCTGCCTGCCACTCAGTAGCAGCCCAATGTTTGAGGAGCAGGCTGCTGGGCAGGTAATGCTGAGACATAGTCAATAGGGCTGAGATGCAGGATTTCCAAGTCTAGGTAATAAAAAGAATGGCTTGGCGCCAGGGGCAAAGCTAGCCACGGGGCATAGACAGTTCCTCCAGCCACTTTACAGCTGCAACCAAAGGCTGGGTGTCAAAGACCAAAGGACCATCAATTTAATGGGGATGTCGATGGAAGGGTTTGATGGAGCTCCCTATGTCAAGTCATGACTCAGACAGTGACATCATTTAGCTAGTGACAGCCATATCAAACAAAGGATCACATCAACAATTTCTAAAAATTTGCAAATGTTTTAAGGAGTGTTAAATAATGATCTTATGACCTATTTTTGCTAAAATATATTTCACTAGGTAAACAATTTTGAGAACTATATAGTTTAGTTTTAGAAAATAAGAAGACTGACTCCCTCTCTCTCTCTCTCTCTCTGATTTTAACATACTGAATTTAATATTTTATTTTCATTATTTGAAATATATTTCACTAGGTAAACAATTTTGAGAACTATATAGTTTAGTTTTAGAAAATAAGAAGACTGACTCTCTCTCTCTCTCTCTCTCTCTGATTTTAACATACTGAATTTAATATTTTATTTTCATTATTTGGGTTCTCCACTTCTGCCCTAGTCTTCATACAGAAGTCATAATATTTTTTAAATCATAAATCAGATCACATCACACGTCTTCTTAAAATTCATCTATGGCTTTCCATTTTCATCAAAATGAAAACTGAAATCCTTGCCAGGGCCCACAAGCCACTACATCTCCTCTTACCACTCTTCCCCTCAGTCATTCCCGTACTTTACCGAACTGGCCTTTCTGTCCCTTGAAACTGAGATATCTGCGTGGAGCAGCTTCCCCCTGAAAGCCTCACAGTCCTGCCTGTCATTACTTACACTCTGCTGAAGTGTCATCTCTTGAGGCTGTAGAGGATAGTAGTTAAGAAAATGGACCCTGCAGCCAGACTCCCTAGGTTTAAATTTCAATTTCAACATTTAGCATCTGTGAGGCCTTGACAGAATCAACTTCTTTGTGCCTCCTTTTCCCCATATATAAAATCAGAATGATTATAGTATCTACCTCATAAGTTTATTCTGAGGAGTGAGTATGTGAATTAATGTATATAAAGGGCTTAAGGCAGTTTAATTCATTCACCCAGGACAAACACTTGAAATAAAGGACTGCCTTGAAACAAACTGGACTCTTAGTAAATGACTGAGTCATTCAATGCATCACATTTGTTCTCTAGAACAAAGATAAAAGACCTCTGCAACATGAACCTGATCTCTCAAAAATTTTGCAGCAAAGAACTTATATCTGCCCACTCCCAGTTGCTTTTCCCAATTCGTTGACACCTGCCACTTGCTTGTCTTCAAATATTGTCATGTGTAAGATACTACAATATATAAAAGGAAATATTTTGCATACAGAGGAGATTTCTGGTTTCACATGTCTGTTACTTATTTATTTATTTAGTAAAATATATTGAACATCTGCCATGTTTGACATTTACCACCTGGCAAAAATAACTAGGTGTGCTTTTTTTCTTTAAGGAGAAGAAATTGACAGCCAGGGTACATGCTGATTCTGCTCCCATGCAAGCAGAGATGGAAAGACTGGATTGTGAGTCAGAATTGTAGATGTGACACTTGCATCTCAAAATCAAAATCAAAACCTACTCCTAGTTACCAATAGGTATGGGAAGACAGCAGAAGACCCAGAACTGTTGCACATACAGCTTTGCTGAGAGCTGGTGAGAAAATAGAACCTGTTTGTCCTTAGAAGTGTCATTTTTCCCTGCTTTACTTTATTCCAGTATCACAGTTCTATTCCACAATTTCTTATCATTTGCCAGTTAGCACAAGACTCTCTCTGAGTAAAAATCCTGTTGCCCCTGTCACAGACATTTCTAAATATCCCTGGCCAAGTGTTTTGACACATAACTGTGTCTCAGAACCATCAGTGTCACAGTGGCTTAAGGAAATGACCTTAGTTCCCAAACAAAGTGTAACTCCCAGAGAAGTTAGTCACTTAGTGAATATGGAGCAGCATTTTTTACCTTCGATAATTGGAATCATTTTGTTGTTATTGTTTAATGACTTGGCACTCGTGGAGCACGAACTTTCCTCTTTGATAATAAATCCATAATAGATAAAGAAGAAAGAATGAAAAGATAACTACATCTCCCGGGGCTGCCACCCCCAACTTTTGTTATTTTCAGCATGTGGAAGGTAGAGGAAGAACTGAAATTAGTGTCTCCGAGGACCAGTGCATTAAAGTAACCACAACAAATCCTACAGGCTGCTTAAGAGGAAACCCAAGGGCCACGCTCTTCCCATGATCTTTATGCACAGTTCTCATCAATGGTGCTGGGAATTTCCCCACAGACCCAGGAAGGATGTGACTCTAATTACACCCCCTGATAACTTACTACACAGACTCAAGTTTAAGTTCATGAAAACCTTAATCAGCCTTTAAGTTCTGATGGAAATATCACATCAAAGACCAATTTCATTTTAGATTATTTACATCTTTATTCGTACTCTTTTCTGAGAGGTATTCCAGTTCTCATGAAGATTTTCTTGGCTTCATGATATGGCATCCCTCCCTCCACCCCAGTACTCCCTGGGTAATTGGAACAAAACCATTGCGTTGCACAGGGTTTACTTTAATTACTTGAAAAAACAAACAAAAAAAATTAAGGCTGGATTTCCACATACTACTGGATTACTTCAGTGTGCACTGAAAAAGAGGAGGATAAAATAGTTACGTGTAAAACAAGAGCTAAGCTATACTTCTCACTGAAACTGTAGACATTAACAGATTTTTCAAAAGGCTTCAATTAGGCACCACTGACTGTTGAAAAAAGTCCACACTCTTTAAGCATGACAGTTAAGGCTCTGTGGGGTTTGATTCCAACACAGCTTCCAGCCTTGTTTTCTAACCCAACCTCAACACCTTAGGACACTTCAAGTTCATTGAATGTTCTATTCACATTCAGCCTCCCACGCAAAGTCTGCAAGTCGCTGGGGTGGAAATTCTGTTTCCTCTATCTACCAAAACTACTGCTTTCATAAAGCCTTCTCATGGTTTGATTCCAACACAGCTTCCAGCCTTGTTTTCTAACCCAACCCCAACACCTTAGGACACTTCAAGTTCATTGAATGTTCTATTCACATTCAGCCTCCCACGCAAAGTCTGCAAGTTGCTGGGGTGGAAATTCTGTTTCCTCTATCTACCAAAACTACTGCTTTCATAAAGCCTTCTCAGATCCCTCACCTAAATTACTCCTTGTTCATCCCCATCATGTGTACCTCTATTTATTGGTTATTTCACAATAATTGGTATGATGTAGCTTTCTAATATCATATGCATCTCTCCCCAATAGATCAAGCCCTTTTCCCATACTACTTATCACAATGCTTGCCTACAGTAGATGGTGACAGCAGTCTAATAGTTATCTCCCCAAATCTACTCATTCCTTTCTTCATAGCAACAGAGAGTTAGCTGAGCACATGACCCTTCAGCTAGAGATTCTACATTCCCCACCCGCTGTTGCAGTTAGCTGTGGCCACATGCCTAACTGAGTCAATGGGCTGTGAACAGAAACCAATGGACCACTTCCAACAAGAATTTTAAGATTTTAAAGCCCTGAGGTTATGTTTCTCCACCTCTTTCCCCTCCCATGAACTGGGCACATACGTGATAGAGATACAGCTTTGACCAGGCTGATGAGGATAAAAACTGTGGAGCAAAAAGATGGAAGTAACCTTGCACACCAAATAACTATGTGCAATAGAGTCATGCCACACTGGACTTCCTACCTCTAGATAGTTACATAAGAGAGAAATATACATCTATTTTATTTTAGGGGTTTTCTTGCTCTGTTTTCTTGATTGTTTGCTTGCATGTTTAGTTACTATACTACAGACTAATACAATGCTAAATTGGAAAGGTAACACACAGAATGGACAGAAATATTTGCAAATTTTATATCCTACAAAAGACTCATTTCTATAATTTATAAAGAACTCATGCAAATCAATTAGAAAAATGCAGACAATCAAATAGAAATAGTTGACAAACAACATGAAAAAGCACATCACAACAGAGAGAATCCAAAAAGTCAACACACATATCCAAAGGAACTCAATTTCACTAGTAATCCAAACACGTGAATTAAAACCACAATGCAATACCATTATATATCACCAGAAAGATTAAACTGGAAAAGATAAAGGCAAGTGTTGAAGAGAATGAGGAGAAACTGGAACTCAAATATGCTACAAGAGGAAGAATATATTGCTGTAACCATTTAGAAAAACTGTTTGGCAGGGTCTTGTAAAACAAAATATAACAAACCCTATGACTCAGAAATTCCACTTTAGGTATATACTCAAAAGGCTTATATAAGAATGTTTATTATATCATAGTCTATTAGATTTATAGCTCATGCTGGAGTAGGAATACATTCATTTTATGATTATTTATTTAGCAACTACTCTGTGTCAGGCATTGTGATAAACCGTACAAGGTCCCTACAACCTAATAGAACTAACAGAGACATTTATCAAATGATGTCTGCAGAGACATGTTACAACAAGATAGTTACCAGCAGGAACTTTGGAGTCAGGCGGTCCTGGCTCCTCTGCCACTTACAGTAGAGGGACTCCGAATAAGTTCCTCGCTGAGCCTCAATTTACTTATCACAGTAAGTAAATTAAGTATGGTAATATATACCTTACATAGTATTATATGAGGATACTTCAAAAAGCTCAAGAAAATATTCGTATTATCTTTTAATTGTAATTTTTCACGAACTTTTTGAAGTACCCTCATGTATAGCATACACATACACATACATAGTTTGAGGATTTAGTGATAATTTGTGTTCAGCATAGTGTCTGGAACATAGTCAGTCCTCAGTGAATTTTAACTATCATCATTATAATCACTAATATAATTTTCACAGCAGCAGCTGGGGTAGCATGGGGGTGCTACCACAGTAGCACCAACCAAAAGGCAGAAAATAAGAACAATCTCTAACACAGAAAGCAATAAGAGACCAATGAAAAGGAAGAACCAGTGCATTTGTTCTACATCATCCACAAGTTTCCTAAAATAACCACTGACTCCGTGGGAAGACAATGAGGGGTGGGCCCATCTTCCACCAAAGATCCTGATGACTGCTACCAGGTTTTCACATCTCTACCCCCTCCTCCTCCCCAAACCATGTGTCTAATTCCACAAACAACATAAACATCTTAAAATTTAGTACTTTAAGTCAGGAAAGGAGATTAAAAAAGAGAGGCTATCAAACCCCCTTTTCTGATATCACTTTTCTCCTTTATAGCAGAGGCAACTACGAATGGTTAAGCAACTTAGAATCAGAGAATCATTAGAAAACTGAGAACGAATCTGAGTAGGATTTCTAGCTCAAAATGGTGAGCTATGTCTTTAGCTGATCCCCTTGTCTTTGAAATACCCAAACAAAAACATTTAAATCGGAATTAACCTGCTGCACCCCAGTAAGCAACCAAGATTTTTATCAGTGAGAAAGAAATTCTAAGGAATTTCTGGAAATGATAAAGAAGATGGAACAAAGTTGCTGGAAAAACCAACAGAGCTGAGACCGATCACCCAGAGTCACTCAAAAGAAGATATACAGCAGCTAGATAAGTGGTTTTGCAACAAAGGCCAGGAAATATCCAAAGTTCAGAGACTGTAGAGCTGGGAACAGAAGCAGGAGCAGACAGTGGTACAGGCACATGGTGGGCTGTGGCAGGTGTGTGATGCTCTGCAGATAGACAATAACTCACATTGCCAGTAACTGGGGATTTAGCTCTGAGGCTTCTAGGGGGGCCAGTGCGCTCTGGGCCACAGATAGCTTGGGCCTCTATAGAGGATACAGTAGAAAAGAAGAGGATCCCAGCTGAGGGTAGCATTTGAACTAAAGTTTTATTGAACTCTCTTTGGCGTTTCTTAACATTTGGTCCCAATTTATGTTTTAAAATTACCTACGTTGATATACTTTTTTGACAGATCACAATTTTGGCATTCTCTAATGGGCCTAAATTTAACATGGGTAATAAATCTGGGGAAAAAAGAAATCACTCAGGATCATAATGCCACTTATAATATCTCCATTTTAGGTGAAACTACCATTCAGCAGAAAGGATTTCTGGCATGACTTTGGACTTAGCGGTTGAACGCCATTACCCGGAATTTGGTAGAAAGAACAAGCTGATT
>NW_007728473.1:322942-323974 GCF_000696425.1 Galeopterus variegatus | reverse complement strand
TAACTGGGGATTTAGCTCTGAGGCTTCTAGGGGGGCCAGTGCGCTCTGGGCCACAGATAGCTTGGGCCTCTATAGAGGATACAGTAGAAAAGAAGAGGATCCCAGCTGAGGGTAGCATTTGAACTAAAGTTTTATTTAACTCTCTTTGGGATTTCTTAACATTTAGTCCCAATTTATGTTTTAAAATTACCTACGTTGATATACTTTTTTGACAGATCACAATTTTGGCATTCTCTAATGGGCCTAAATTTAACATGGGCAATAAATCTGGGGGAAAAAAGAAATCACTCAGGATCATAATGCCACTTATAATATTTCCATTTTAGGTGAAACTACCATTCAGCAGAAAGGATTTCTGGCATGACTTTGGACTTAGCGGTTGAACGCCATTACCCGGAATTTGGTAGAAAGAACAAGCTGATTTCAAGAATGAAGCTAGGTTGTCCAGAACATTGCAGTAGCTGTAGAAATGTGTGTTGTAATGGAGGAAACGTACGTAGGAACCCATACAGAAAGCTTAACCTGGAATGCTGGAATGGTGAACATGGTAAATAGAACTAAGGAGCGAGTGTTCAATAAACAAAAGGAATGCATCAAATTTAAAGAAAATTTCTGGCATTTGAGTAAAAGATTTTCTGTATGATTATTCAAAATGCAATTATTCTGTCCTGAATTCCTTTTGCAAATTGTCATTAAAGCTAATTGTATTTCACTTGGGAAAATGTGACTCTTTTTCTCTTTGTAACCTATTATTATGGAAATTTTCAAGTGTACACAAAAGTGGAGAGATTAGTATAATGAATTCCATGCATTTGTCGTCCGACTCAATAATGACCACTTCGTGGCCAATATTTTTTACTCTTTTACCGTTACATACTGCCCTATCTCCTTCTCTGATTATTTTGAAGAAATCCCAAGCTTCTTACACAGTCTTCTGTAAATATTTCAATACATATCAAAAACTAGCTGGCTGGTTAGCTCACTTGGGAGAGCGTGGTGCTGAGAACAAACACCAAGACTGCCAAAAAACAA
>NW_007728473.1:315303-322245 GCF_000696425.1 Galeopterus variegatus | reverse complement strand
TGGTTAGCTCACTTGGGAGAGCGTGGTGCTGAGAACAAACACCAAGACTGCCAAAAAACAAGACCAAAAAACCAACAGGAACCTTTTAATGGTACCAGTATGCCTCAAAATTTATTATTGCCATAGCCAGGTGAATGCCCATTCTTAGTGGTAATTAGAAATACTGATAGAAGGGCCGGCCCGGTGGCGCACAGGAGAGTGCGCCGCCTGGGAGCGCGGTGGCACTCCCACCAAGGGTTCAGATCCCATGTGGAGACCGGTTCCCACTCACTGGCTGAGCGCGGTGCGGGCGCAACACCGAGGGTTGCGATCCCGTTGCCGGTCAGTAAAAAACAAAAAAAAGGAAAAAAAAAAAAAGAAATACTGATAGAAAAGAAAAGCTTATATGTATTTGATAAAAGTATAAGGCAGCAACAATGAGATTGGAATACAAACAGGATGTAAAATAGCCAGACCACCAAGACACCACCGGAGGCAGACTAGTCAATACATCTAGTTAAAGTCAAGGAAAGTAAAAATAAAACAAATACATAAAACAGAGTAAACAATGGCAGGAATGAAGTGATTCATATCAACACAAAGAGACACCTCTGGAAATGAGTACCATGGGGATTCTAGCAAATTATACTTTAATATAGTTTTCGTATTTTTAAAATTTTAGGTAGGATACTCAAACCCTATTTATTCACTTTTACTTTTAATTCAAGCCAAGTTCATAGGATGTTTCTAAGCTTAGATGCCTACATACATGGAAGCACTTGTATCAGTCTAAAAATAAAAAGGAAAAAGATCTTTATCATTGATTTTTCCTTAGAATGATGTGATTTATGTTATTTGCCTTTTACAACTATTAATTGTACCACTGAATTTTATAAAATAAATTCTTTTATATCAATAATTAGCTCCACCGACAAAGACACCTGTTAAGCCCTAAAACCGACAGAACTATAAATTCATTTGTGAGACCCTAGCATTATTTCCCATGGTGTTTCTTGCCTTTCAGTTCAATTTATCAACTCTACATTCAGCTACACTTGTGTGGGCACAGTAATTCAATGTAAAGATGAATATAACAAAACCCAATGGCTAAAAACATTGTAGTTTAATTAAGGAAGAGTGGAAGGTTAAAAAATAACTAGGCAGAACCTGGCAAGGGCTATATGATGTGTGCATACAAAAGACTATGTAAAATTTTTAGGGCAAGAATAACATTCAGATACACAGACCGAAGAATGGGAAGACTTTATGACGGATCTTGAATGACGGGCACTGTTTCAACAGGCCAAGATGTGCAGAGAGGGTAACCAAAGCAGGAAGAATGACATTGAATCTTTAAATCATCCAATATACTTCTTAGGCAATGAATGACACTGTGTTAAATGCTGGGGACACAGTTGTAAGCAAGATAGATGAGGTCCTTTGCCACATGGAGCTTATAAGCTTATGAAAGAGAACAAGCTACAAAAAGAAAAACAGTTTTTTAAAATCACAGGATAATTTCAGACAAAAATAAGGAGCAATGAAGGTAATAAACAGGGTGATGTGATTGATTGGGTGGGGCAGGTGTTAAGGAGTGGTCCTTTAGGTGCAGTGATGCGGGAAAGGCACTCTGAACAAGTATGATTTGAATGGAAGCCCATAAAGCAAGAGGTTCCCAGAGGAAGGGCAATGTGAAGTGCAAAGGCTCTGAGGCAGGGATTGTCCAAGGAATAGGGCGATGGCCATGTGCGCAAAGGAAGAGTGTGTGGACAAGCACAGGACAAAGGGCCTCCACTTTTACTATAGAAGCAATGGGGACACTTTGAAAGGACTTAAGCAGGGATTGTCACCCTCTATACATGTTTTTTAAAGCACATTCTGGCAGCTGATAGCAAAGTGGAAAAAAAGGGGTCTACTGAGAAAAGCAAGAGGGGATAAGATTTAGTCCATATAAAGGAAAAAAATGAATGAGGAGAGGGAGATGAATTCAGAAAGTAGATTAGAATTATATTATAGAAGGTTTTGAGTGTCTGGATGGGGAGTTTAATTTAGAAGAAAAGAGAAAAGCTTTTAACTTTTTAAAGAAAAGTCATGATGATGAACTCACATTTATGACAATTATTTCATTAACGATATGTTGGATGCATCAGAGAAAGGGAAGGCATGAAGATCAGATGGGTGGCAATTGTAGTGACCGAGGCAACAGGTAATGAGGGCTTGGAATAGAGTAAGAAGACAGTAAAAAGAGACAGATGCACAGGACATTGTGCCAGAGGAAATCCATAAATCTTGGAAAATTTTACTTACTGAGGAGAAGGCAAAGGATGAAGGATTAAGAACAAAAAAAGAGCAATCACAATTCAGTATTGGGTTTCACCATCAAAAGATAAAAGACGAGGAACAGACTACTAGCAAATTTGGGTTTTGATATGTTAAAAGTGATCTCAGGGGCCGGCCCAGTGGCGCAGTGCTACAGTGCGCTGCTTGGGAGCGCGGCGGCGCTCCCGCCGAGGGTTCGGATCCCACATACAGACCGGTTCCCGCTCACTGGCTGAGCGAGGTGCGGGCGCGACGCCGAGGGTTGCGATCCCGTTGCCGGACACAAAAAAAGACAAAAAGGAAAAAAAAAAAAGTGATCTCAGAATTTTTACAGTAGGAGCTGAGTTAGAGCTATAAACACACATGCACGTATGCACGTGTATGGCACCTACGTAAACAACTCGGATGAAACTGCAGAAATAGATAGCCTGCCAGCAGGGAGAAGAGAAAAAATGCTAAGTAGAGCAGGGAAGAAAATTTGCTTTACAGAGATAGAAAGAGGAAAAATTATGTAAAAGAGAGAAGTAATCAGAAAGGCAGGAGAAAGTACTAGAAAATAGATTACAAAAGCTGCAAAGACAAGAACCCCCCCCCCCCCAAGGATGGGAGGGATCAGTAGCATTGAAGTGACAGAAAAAATTAGGAAAATGAATCTCTTTAAGTCATTATGGTCAGTTTCAAATCATATTTTAAGACAATTCAATATCCTGATTTGACTCAGGTATATACAGCTCAAGAGACGTTCTAGGCAGGCTTCATCAGAGTCTATGTACAGGTATGGGCAAACTGCTATCAAATATTTGGGAATCTCCACGTGAAATCGATTGGTTCTTTATTAGTGGATAAAGGTAATTCTTGGTACCTATCAGGTGTTGAAGCATTTTCTCACAGTTCAGAGCCTAAAACCCCTTTTCCAAGGTATCCTTCAGTTTCCAGAGCTTCGAACCCCTTTTTGGCTGTACTCACGTGTAACACACTTGATGAAGAGTCTAAACGTGTTGAGGGTGTATACAAACACATTAATTTTTCTCCAAGCGTTGCCCCATGTACACTGTGTCACATTTCTCTTCCTGATTGGGTAGACAATCTCTTGACTTCTTGGGCAATTTCCAAAAATTTTATCTACTATTTTTAAGTAAAATAGTAAAAGTAAATAGTATTTTTATTTTTAACTGGAATTTTTATCCAATCACATAACAGATGGAAAACTACTTATTTATCACTGGAGAGACTGTGGCCCAAAAGATTTAAAGTGAATGGGAAGGGGGGTCCTTTTCCTTTTATCCTCCTCCTCCTCCCTTACCTTGGAGGAATGGCCTATCGCTAGGACATCTCCTCTCTCTTCCTTTTTGACACCCGGTGTCAGAGAGACAAGAGGAAATAAGAGATGAAAGAAAATGTCTTACATAACTGGTGGCCAATCTGTTTTCATCTGTTGCTACTCGCCTCTGCTGATGTCATGGTCTCCACACACAAGAGGTGTATGCATTTTTCTTGGGGTGATTTTAGAATTATTATTATATTACTGAGCACCCCCATCAGTCCTTCCTGTTTTCCATTTATCCTTTTCCAGTGGCCAGATGTTCTAGGCAGACTTCATCAGAGTCTATGTACAGGTATGGGCAAGCTGCTACCAAACATTTGAGAATCTCTGTGTTAAATTAACTGGCTCACTCTCTATACTCATTACCTATTGCTGTGTAACAATTTACCATAATGTAATGGCTTAAAACAATATGCATTTATTATCCCACAGTTTCTGAGTTTCAGAAATCCAGTCATGGCTTAGCTGGGCGCTCTGCTTCAGGCTCTCTCATGGGGCTCAAAAAAAGGTGTCAACAGGGGTCTCTCATGAGGCTTCAATAAGTCTCATCTGAACACATGACTGGGAAAGGATTTGCTTCTGAGCACATGTGGTCATGGGCAGAATTTACTTCCTTAAAACCTATTGGACTGAGAGCCTCAGTTACTAGCTGATTATAGGCCAACATCTTTAGTTGACATTTTTAAAAAGTGATCACTATGCCCATTGTCACAGTGAGATTTAGGTTTTGCACTTTGAGTTATTCCCTCTCTATCCTGTGTCTTTTTGTCCGCCTAACGTAAGACAATGTCATCCACCTCCAAAGCTTCCATTATTAGTTGACTCTGAAACCTGAGCCTCAATCCCAGATCACATTTTCATTTTTACATCTCTATGTTTAAATGCCCACTTGCAGTGCAGGCATAGGAAAGCTGGGACTCCTTAGAAATGCTGAGTCATTTCTCCTCTTCCAGAGAAGAATGGAAAACTATAGATTCTTAGAATGTTAGGACTAAAAGGAAATTCTGAGGATGTGTATGTGAAATCAATTGGCTGTTTATTAGTGGATAAAGGTAATTCTTGGTACCTATCAGGTGTGGAAGCATTTTATCACAGTTCAGAGCCTAAAACCCTTTTTCCAAGGTATCCTTCAGTTTCCAGAGCTTTGAACCCCTTTTTGGCTGTACTCACGTGTAACACACTTGATGAAGAGTCTAAATGTGTTGAGGGTGTATACAAACACATTAATTTTTCTCCAAGCGTTGCCCCATGTACACTGTGTCACATTTCTCTTCTTGAATGGGTAGACAATCTCTTGACTTCTTGGGCAATTTCCAAAAATTTTATCTACTATTTTTAAGNTAGAAATGCTGAGTCATTTCTCCTCTTCCAGAGAAGAATGGAAAACTATAGATTCTTAGAATGTTAGGACTAAAAGGAAATTCTGAGGATGTGTATTTCAACCTTCTTTGTTTTGCAGATGAGGTTCCTAAAGGGCTAGTTGTTTAGGAGAAGGCCAAACCAGTTCACATGGCTCACAGCCAGCTGCTTTTTCTACTGTACAATATTGTTGCTCAGAAAAAAAAGTCAAAGCATTAAAATCATACCATATTTATCACAATTACATATATCACATATAAATGTGAGTTGCTATATTTTTAAAAAACTTATTAAAAGGCTGTCCTGATGTTGTGTATTATAAATGAATTATGCTTCTTTGTTTTATGAGTATTGAAATAAGGCCTCTTAAACAATACTTACAGAAAGTACTTGCTTCTCTCTTTACTATGTTTAGTGACCCATGTTAGGGGTGATTAATTGAGTCTTCCAGAATCTGAGAAAGGAGCTTTTCTATTGCATCTGCCAAAAATGAGACTCCATTTTAGTTAATAAGAATTTTGCATTAATTCAACATTTGGATGAGGTCCAAAGCCAGTTGCAGTAAATCTTGATAACCACTGCTTGTTTCAAGCTAGAGCCAGGCAGTTTGTTTATTTTAAATACTTGCTGGATGGGCTACTCCCCTGGGAAAATGACCTTGTTTTCATCTCAGGCCCAAGAGAAGCTTCTTGTACCATGGAATCTTATTCTAGAGTGTGTATGGAAAGACAAAAGTTGCNAGAGAAGCTTCTTGTACCATGGAATCTTATTCTAGAGTGTGTATGGAAAGACAAAAGTTGCGGTCTACACTCAGCATCATCTCATTCACTTTATTAACAAAGCTTTTGATTTTTAAAAAATAAAAGTAGGAGGACTGGGAAATTTTAATCCTTCTTCCCTCATCCTCCCTACCCCCTCAATCTAATATCATCATTGAGAACTGCTCAACACTACCTAAGTTACTTCATTCTCTTTCACTTTTGATGCCCCAGGGGTGATAGAGGTCACAACTCCCATAAAGTAAAAGGAAGCTCAGGGAATCCTGTGGACCCTGCCTGTGTGGGAAGCAATGTGACAAGAGGCCCACTGCAAACAACATGGTCATCTGGGATGGGCAGAAAGCAAGTTTGGATTGATTTTATGTAAATGTGGAGCCTGCTGTCACTCTAGAATAAACCCTCTTCCTTTTCTCCCTCCCCAACACACAAGTAGCTAAGAAAGCGTTTGCATTGCAGACCTTTAGGTAGGAACAAGGCCTCTCCTGGTACACTTCTAATTTGAAAATATCTTTAAAGGTGATAGCATTTTATGATAGCTCAGTTATGAGCACGGTTCTCTACATTAGTTAATTTTATGCCTTTTTCTTAGACACCTAGCTGAGGAAAGAAAACGGCAGGAAAAAAAAAGCTTTGTGGCTGGGAGGGAGACACCTTTGGGACAATTTTGGAACAGCTGGCTTTAACCCCTTAAAAGGCTTAGGAGGAGGTGACAAAAGTGCAGATGTAAGCCATGATCTCACCATTCCTGGAAATCCTTGTGCCTGGAGCATGGGGGAGGGAAAGGGAAAGATAAGGTGAGAAAAGGAAAAAGAAGAAAGGTAAATAAGAAAACAGTAAAGATAAAATTAGGCTTGGGCACACCTACGAGGCCCTACATGTACCACATTGTAAATAGTCACTCCATTTCTGGGAGCCAGCCTTCCACTGCTAGTCTCTGAAAATACAGTCTTGTCCTCCATCTGAGGGCATGTAAAAATCACTTTGACCAGGATGCTTACTGAGGAAATATTAAGACTGCAATAGCTTGTCTGAAAACACTATGAGAATGAGCTGCTTAGCAAAGATCTGAAGATGGCACAATTTGTGTTAGAGGAAGCAGCCTAGACTGAAAAATTGCAACCTGTGCAAGACTAAAGCTGTCAGAGATATCAGACCAGCACTGCTGCTTTTGCTGTTGTCCAT
>NW_007728473.1:305704-314659 GCF_000696425.1 Galeopterus variegatus | reverse complement strand
TGTGCAAGACTAAAGCTGTCAGAGATATCAGACCAGCACTGCTGCTTTTGCTGTTGTCCATATAGGGCAGAAGCAGGAAAGGAAGAATGGAGAATGAGCAGCAACCCCGTAAAGCTTTACGCCCAGATGCGTGGACTCATCTCCTTAATCACTCTTCAGATATCCCAGGCACAAACTCTAAAAAATGAAGAAAACAAAAACCCTGGATGTAAATGGGAAAAGGATCTGCTAGTGCTCCATTCTCTTGGACAGTTTGCTTGAGACATTCTGGCTGAGACAGTAATCAGGGCAGTGGGTACCTGCCGTACCTCTGGCTCTCAGGCTTTAGCCTGAGACTGAGAATCACACCATCCGCTTCTCTGTTCTGAGGCATTCAGATTTGGACTGAGCCACCCTACTGGCATCCAGTTTGTGGATGGCCTGTCATTGTACTTCTCAGCCTTCATAATTGCATGAACCAATTCCCCTAATAAATCTCCTCTCATATATTATATTCATATCCTGTTGGTTCTGTCTCTCTGGAGAACCTTGACTAATACACAAGGATTGCCCTGTCTCATTTTCTGTATTCATAGCTCTCAGTGTTTATTAGTGTTAAGGCATTAATAAAAATATAGCATATTAGAAAAACAGCTTCCTTAGAGAGCTACCCAAATTCTTTCAGGGCCTGGGGAAACCACTTAGTGCCCTATGATTTGCCTATTGGCAATAATCTAAGAACCAGGAATCTATTACTTATGCCATGATTGCATCTGATTATAAAGTAATAGTAGAAGACAACACACCTGTTCCCAATTCATAATGCTTGGATCATGAAAATTCAATAAGAAAAATGTTGACACTTAAGTAATTGTTTTAAAACATATTTTGCAGTAGTAACTCTAATACAAGAGAGGTTTTCCCAAGTGGGTAGAAGGAATAGCTTGTCATAGAAGATACTGGCTGGCAACCTCACTTATAGTTTACAAAATGTAAAGAAAACAGACAAATGTACTGGAAAGGTACTATGCCAAGACGCTGCTATTAATACAGGTGTAAGTTCTCCAAAGAGAAATAAAAAGCAAGAGGTAATGAGATTCTCATGGTAGTGTATTCAATTTAGAGAAAAAACAACTTATGAAAATAGTGATTTACAAAACAGATAAATTTGGGATGGTCATTCACTTTAGAAAATAAAGTTCCATAAAGTGATGTCAGCAAGTTGGCAGAGTAGGCAGCTTCAGGCCCTCCTTCCACCACAGAGACACAGAGCTAACAGTAACATACATACCAGAATACCTCTGTGAGAACTGTAGAGATCAGCAAAAAAGCTACAGCACCCAAGGCAACATAAAACTAAAAAGGAATACCAGCAAAAGTGGTAGAAACATTTATATGTTTTGCACATCAATTTCTGTCCCTTCTTCAACACTGCACAGCACAGGTGTGACACAGCAGGGAGGAAATACCTCATACTGGGGCTTCTCTCTCAGGCTGGAAACAAAAGAGTGGATCATACATCTAATGTTCTGACTTGTCTGGGGGATGAATGAGGAACTAGTTTCTGTGTCTCCTAATTCTACGTGTTGACAGGACCAGTGGCATAATATGGAAGCCACTAAAAACAGAAGATAGCATCATAGCATGTTAGAGCTACAGTTCTGCAGGCAGATACCAAGGAAAACAGAAGATTAAAAAAGGTCTGAGAGGTCCTAGAATCTCTAGCTGGGGTGATTGATGAAGGTCATCTGCTGCACAAAGCCAGGGTGCCAAGACTGGAAGAAGTGGTTGTTTTTTCAAAGGGCCAAAGCTAGTCAAAAGATTACAATCCATACAAAGAAACTGGAAAATATGGCACAACCAAAGGACCAAAACAAGACTCCAGGAACCATCTCTAAAGAAATGCAGATCTATGAGCTTCCTGACAAAGAATTTAAAATAACTGTCATAAATAAGCTCATAAGTCTGAAGGAGAACCCAGATATACAACTAAANAGAAACTGGAAAATATGGCACAACCAAAGGACCAAAACAAGACTCCAGGAACCATCTCTAAAGAAATGCAGATCTATGAGCTTCCTGACAAAGAATTTAAAATAACTGTCATAAATAAGCTCATAAGTCTGAAGGAGAACCCAGATATACAACTAAAGGAAATAAAAAAAAGTGATGCATGAACAAACCGAGAATATCAGGGGGCTGACCAGTCAGCTCAGTTGGTTAGATCATGGCCTTGTAACACCAAAGTCAAGGGTTCAGATCCCCTTGCTGACCAGCTGCCAAATAAATAAATAAACAAAATGAGAATATCAACAAAGAGATAGAAATTATTTTTTAAAATACCAAATAGAAATTCTGGAGCTGAAAAATACAATAACTGGATTGAAAAATTCACTACAGGGGTTCAATAGAAGACATGATAAGAAAGAAGAAAGAATCAGTGAACCTGAAGACAAGTTATTTGAAATCACTGAGTCCGAGGAGTAAACAGGAAAAAAGGAATAGAGGAAAGTAAAGAGATCCTGAGAGAATTATGGAACATTATGAAGTGGACTAATCTATGCATATGGGTCTCTCAGAGGGAGAAGAGAGAGAGAAAGGGGAAGAAAGCTTATTTGAAGAAATAATGGTTGAAAGAATTCCCAAATCTGAAGAAAGAAATGGAAATACAAATTATAGAAACTCAAAGAACTACAGCTAGGATAAACCCAAAAGACTCCCTGTCCCAAGACAAGAACATTATAATAGACCTGTCTAAAGTAAAAGAAAAGGAAACGATTTTGAAAGTAGCAAGAGAAAAATGACTCATTACAAACTAGGGAGCTTCCATAAGATTATTAGTGGATTTCCCAGCAGGTCAGAGGGAGTAGAATGATATAATCAAAGTGCTTAAAGAAAAAACTGTTAACAAAGAACACTGTATCTAGAAAAGTATACTTCGAAAACAAACAAGAAACAAAGACTTTTCCAGATAAACAAAAGCTGAGGGAGTTTATTCCCACTAGACATTCTCTACAAGAAATGCTAAAGGGAGTCCTCCAAGTTGAAACAAAGAGACAGTAGACAGCAATTTGAAGCCATACAAAATATAAAGCTGTCAAAGAAAAGTAAGTGTATGAACAAATACAGTAATTTGTATTATAGTAATTTTGGTGCATAACATTTAAATGAAAAGAAATTTGAAATGATAAATCTTTGTAAATGGGTATACAATATAAGAAGATGTATTTTGTGACACCAATAATACAAAGTCAGGGGTAGAGCTGTAAAGAAGTAGGGTTTTCTTCTGCAATTGAAATTAACTTGTTTTAGCTTAAAATAGAATACTATAATTTTAAAATATCTTATATAATTGAAATACCAACCACAAAGAAAGTATCTACATAATACACACAAAAGGAAACAAAAAGGGAATTGAAGCACACTGCTATAAACAATGAAACACAAAGGAAAGCAGCAAGAAAGAAAAGGAGTGACAAAGTATAAGACATATAGAAAGCAATTAACAAATGGCCATAGTAAGTCCTTCCCTATAAGTAATTACTTTAAATGTAAATGAATTAAACTCCAAAATTAGAAGACATAGGTAGATTGTAAAGTATAAGACATATAGAAAGCAATTAACAAATGGCCATAGTAAGTCCTTCCCCATAAGTAATTACTTTAAATGTAAATGAATTAAACTCCAAAATTAGAAGACATAGGTAGATTGAATGGATAAAAAAGCCGGATCCAAATACATGCTCTTCACAAGAGGTTTGCTTTAGATCTAAGGATACACATAGGCTGAAACTAAAAAGATGGAAAAAGATATTCCCTGAAAATGATAAACAAAGGAAAACATAGGTAGCTATACTAACAGCAGTCATAATAAACTTTAAGTCAAAAACTGTTACAAAAGAAAAAATATTATATGATAATAAAAAAGTGAATTCACCAAGAAAATATAACAATTATAAATATTTATGTACCAAAGCTCCTAAATGCATGAAGAAAATTTTGACTGAATTGTAGGGAGAAATAGACAGCAATACAGTAATTGTAGGAGACTTTATACTCCACTTTTGATAATAGGTAAAACAGCAAGACAGAAGGTCAATAAGGAAATAAAGGAGTTGGACACTACTATAAAAGAGTTGGATCTAACAGACATATACAGAGCACTCCACTCAACAATAGCAGAACATACATTTTTCTCAAGTGTACATGGAACATTTTCCAGGATAGACCATGTTAGGCCACAAAACAAGTCTTAACAAATTCAGGAAGACTGAAATCATACAAAGTATATTTTCCAATTACAATGGAATGAAACTAGAAATCAACAGTGGAATGAAAAATGGAAATTTCACAAAGACATGGATATAAACAACAAACTCTTAAATAACCAGTAGGTCAAATAAGAAGTCACAAGGGAAATTAGGAATACCTTGAAGCAAATGAAAATGGAAACAAAACATGATCAAATTTATGGGATGCAGTGAAAGTAATGCTAAGAGGGAAGTTTATAGTTATAAATGTGTATATTTAAAAAGAAGAAAAGAGCCAGCTGGTGGCTCACTCGGGAGAGCACAGTGCTAATAACACCAAGGTCAAGGGTTTGGAGCTCCATAGTGGCCGGCTGCCAAATAAATAAATAAATAGGGGAAAGATCTCAAACTGACAACCTAACTCAAGAAACTAGAAGAAGAACTATAAATTAAACCCTAAGCTGGCAGAAATAAAGAAAAATAAAAATTAGAGCAGAAATAAATGAAAAAGAGAATAGAAAAAAATAAAACTGTGTTGGCTTTTGAAAATGTAAGTAAAATTGATAAGCATTTTGCTAGATTTACTAAGAAAAAAGAGAAGACTCAAATTAGTAAAATCAGAAATGAAGGAGAGATGTTAAAACTGAAGCCTCAGAAGTAAAAAAGATTATAAGAGAATATCATGAATAATTTTATGTTAACAAATTGTATAACTAGAAGAAATGTATAAATTCCTATAAACACACAACTTACAAAGACTGACTCATGGAGGAAAAGAACATCTGAACAGACCAATTACTAGGAAGAAGATTGAATCAGAAATCAAAAACCTTCAAACAAAGAAAAGCCCAGGACCAGATGGCTTCACTGGAAAATTCTATCAAATATTTAAAGAAGAATTAACACCAATCCTCCTGAAACTCATCCAAAAAATTGAAGAATTTTCAAATTCATTATATCAGACCAGAATTACCCTGATACCAAAGCCAGACAAAGACACCACAAGAAAACTAAAATCCAATATCTTTGATGAGTAATGATGCAAAAATTCTCAACAAAATACTAAAAACTGAATTCAACAGCACATTAAAAGGATTATACACCATGACCCAGTGGGATTTATTGCTGGAATGCAAGATTTTTTTTGACATGTGAAAATCAATCAATATAATACACAGCATTAACAGAAAGAAGAACAAAAGCCACATGATAATCTTGATGCAGAAAAAGCATTTGACAACATTCAACCATGTTTTATGATAAAAGCATTCAACAAAGTAGGAACAGAAGGAAGCTACCTCAGTACAATAGAAGCCTTATACAAAAAGCCCACAGCTAACATCACATTCAATGGTGAAAGACTGAAAGCTTTTTCTCTAAGAGTGGAAGCAAGGGAAATATCCTGGCTCTTGCCACTTCTATTCAACATAGTATTAGAAGTCCTAACTATGGTGATAAGGCAAGAAAAAGAAATAAAAGTTGTCCAAATTGGAATAAAAAAATTAAATTACTTCTATTTGCAGGTGACATGATCTTATATGTAGAAAACCTAAAGATTCTGCACAAAACTAACTAGAATCTAAATGTCTATTCTCAAACAAACACTATTATTCTTAGAAATTCAATTCCATAGTATTAAAAATACTGCCTTTAGGTGGGGGCGCTTAAGCAGGAGATAAGGCTAGCAGCCCCCTCCACAGCCCCCTCTGCCCAGAAGCAGTCAAGAAACAAAGCATACCTGGGAGCCTACGCAGGAGCCAAGGGCAGCCTCCCCCACCTGGAAGCAAGCAAGGAGTGTGATGAAAACACCACTTCCATGTGGATGGCCCACCAGCCACTGCCACAGCCACAGCTGCCATAAAAGTGGCTTGACACAATAGCCGTAGCCACAACCACCACTCAGGTGGCCTGCCAGACACTTGACTGCACTGACATAAGGTAGAGATACTAGAAATACGAAAATCCGAGAAAATATGACACCACACAAAAAAATACAGTAATTCTGAAATACCAGACTCTATAGAGCAGGAAACCCTTGAAATGGGTGAAAAGGAATTCTGAGCAATAATCTTAAAGAAACTCACTGAGATACAAGAAGACTCAGTTAGACAACATAATGAAACAAGAAAAAAAATCCAGGGTATGAAGGAGGAAATTTACAGAGAGATGAATACCTTAAAAAAGAAGGTAGCAGAATGCATGGAACTGAAAGATTCACTCAATGAAATAAAAAAATGCAACTGAGAGCTTAAGCAGCAGGCTAGACCAAGCAGAAGAAAGAATTTCTTTCTTTTTTTTTTTGCCGTTTTTTACTGACCGGTAATGGGATCGCAACCCTCGGTGTTGCACCCGCACAGCGCTCAGCCACTCAATGAAATAAAAAAATGCAACTGAGAGCTTAAGCAGCAGGCTAGACCAAGCAGAAGAAAGAATTTCTTTCTTTTTTTTTTTGCCATTTTTTACTGACCGGTAATGGGATCGCAACCCTCGGTGTTGCACCCGCACAGCGCTCAGCCAGTGAGCGGGAACTGGTCTCCACATGGGATCCGAACCCTCGGTGGGAGCGCCGCCGCACTCCCAAGCGGCTCACTCTCCAGTGCGCCACCGGGCCAGCCCAAAACACTGTAGATTTTAATAGATTTTTCTTACTATTAGTCATTTGAGTCAAACCCTAAAACATGTAAAATCTCTCAGTACTTTTTTTAAATATTAAGGTTATTTAATTAAAATTAATTAATATCAAGTTAATGACAATCTATGGTATAAATGGAGTCATGTTATTAATTTAAAACAAGGTGACCTAGACTTGCAAATGACTTACCATCATGTGGCTTAGTAGTTTGAAGGTTTAACTTTATAGTCTTTTTCAAACTCCCAAGTAGCGGACTCTCCAGTGCGCCACCGGGCGGCCCGAGAAGAAAGAATTTCTGATCCTGAAGATAGTCAAGATTTTTCTGTCTGCCACAAAAAAAAAAAAGGAAAAAAGAATTTAAAAAAAAAATGAAGAAAATCTGGTTGTTGCTCACTTTCCTGGGGCCAACCAGCACTTTGCCAGCTAAGGAATACTATAGGGAATAACAAAGCTTATTAAAAAGAAACAATTTTCTGGCTTTTAAGAGCACCTGTATGGAGGAGAATCAAGATGGCAGAACAGACAGTCCCCGGCATCACTCTCTCCCACAGTCAACAAATTTACAACTATTAAAAAGCAAAGACTGCCAAGCTGGGGCTGCTAGGGTTCAGGGGAAGAGGAGGAGAGACCTATGGAGTTCACGAAGGCAGGAGAAGCCACGATGAGAGAAAGAAGGGACTGCTTCAAGCGTTTCGAGCCCCAGCCATTTCAAGGCTGGCCCTGGTGAGCACACAGAGCAAGAGCTGGAAAAACTGCAGCTGTGACCTTTGTCTGAAGTTGCCTGGAGAGTAGAGGGGACAGGAGGGCCTTGGTAGCACCCAGGCCAGCAAGACCACTGATAGGGTTCTTGTGGACCCACATAGGAGTGAGGGGCCACAGACAACTGATAAAAGAGCCACTCCAAGTCAGGTGAGTCATCACAAGGGACCAGCTCATGACCCGCTCCATGGGAAGTATTTGCAGTGCAGGCGGTGGGGAGACCAGCCCACTGGGGGAACACTGGGCACAGCATGGACAGCTGATCTGCCCTGCAATCAGCACAGAACCACTCGGTGGAAACTGATCAGGAATAGAGAACTGCAGGGGGTGCAGTTTGCTGAAAAGGCTCAGGCCCAGACCAGAGTTTCCAGACAACGCAGGTGCGCCAGACCTCACAAGATCCAGAAGTGCTTAAAAGATCAACAATTAAAACCTGAGCTGCACAAAAAGCCTTCCCGAGAGAACCAGCTGCAAAGCAGCAATTTAGCTCAACCACAGAGCTCAAGTGCTGGTCCCCACAGGAAGTTCCCCTATTTTAGAAGTAAGCAAAGGACAACAAATTAGTTTCAGTCAGAGTTTAACTCGTAATCCAACACAAAACTGAAAGAAAACACAAAAAAACCCACAGATCAGAGACAAAGTTCTGATATTAACCCATAAAGATCTAACACCACCAAAGAACACCTATAAACCTAAAAGAGCCAGATGCCCTCCCGGGCTCCTGATCCAGGGTGTGGGGGTCCAAGGGCCTCAGCCACACCCCCTGATGTCTACATCCAGCCCAGCAATGACCAAGCCACTGGTGGAAACCCTTGGGCTCCAGAGCCAGGGTAGGGGGGTCCAAGGGCTTCAGCTATGCCCCGGACATCTGCATCCAGCCCAGTGATGACTGTGCCACTGCTGGAAGTCCCTGGGGCTCCCGAGTTGGGGAGGGTGCCAAGGGCATCAGCTATGTCTCCCATCTCTAGGTAACCGGGCCAGCTCCACACCCCCCAGCTGTGTCCCCCTGTTCCCCTTCTCCTCCCTCTACACTGCTCTGCAACAATATCTTAGAATGTAAAATAATAATAATAATTAATTAATTAATTTAAAAAATAAAAAAATATTTAAAAAATGAAGAAAATCTAAGAGAGCTAGCAGACAATCTGAAATGCACAAATATTCAAATCATGGGTGTTCCAGAAGGGGACTAGAAAAGAAGAGGCATGGAAAATCTATTCAATGAAATAATAACAGAAAACTTCCCAGGTATAGGGAGAGACATGGACCTTCACTCCAAGAGGCTCAAAGATCCCCAAACAGATTCAACCCAAAAAGATCCTCTCCAAGACACAT
>NW_007728473.1:303391-304772 GCF_000696425.1 Galeopterus variegatus | reverse complement strand
TTTTTTCCATTTTCTATTTCTTTTATCTATGCTCTAATTTTTATTATTTATTCTCTTTGCTAGGTCTGGGCTTAGTCTGCTCTTCATTTTCTAGTTTCCTAAGGTGCACAGGTGATGGTTGATCTGAGAACTTTCTTTTTTATTAATGTAAGCATTTACATTAAATAAGTTTCCTTTTTAGCAAATAACTAAATAAATAAATATAAAAATATTTTTTCAGTCATTTTTTGGGAGATATATCTGGAGTTTAAACATACCGAGTTATTTTTAGTGCAGTTTTTCATCTTGCTTTTTCACTTAATATTACATCTTGAAAATTTGTCTTAAATGCTCTTTAACTGTGTTTTATTACATTTGATGGAGGTCCATAATTTATTTAGCCATTCTCATATTGTTGGACATTCAATTTGTTCCCAATTTTTTACCTTTATATAACTGCCTTCCACATTTAAGAAATACATATTTTCTTTGATTTTTTGCTTACTGTTTCAAGAAGAAGGATGATTGGTTGAAAGCATATAAACATTTTATTTTTTATTTTATTTTTATTTATTTTTTTCCCTTTTGTCTTTTTTCGTGACCGGCAATGGATCGCAACCCTCAGTGTCACGCCTGTACCAGACCGGGACCGGCAACAGGATNCAAGACACATTATAGTCAAACTAGCAAAGCTCAAAGACAAAGAGAGAATCTTAAAAGAAGCAAGAGAAAATCATCAAGTCACCTGTAAAAGAGCCGCTATCAGACTAATAGCAGACTTCTCAACAGAAACTCTATAGGCCAGAAGAAAATGGTATGGTATATTCCAAATATTCAACAATTAAAACCTGAACTGCACTAAAAGAAAAAACAAACAAACAAAAAAATCTTCCAGCCAAGAGTACTGTACCCAGCAAGGCTATCCTTCAGAAATGAGAGAAAAATAGCATATTTTCCAGATATACAAAACTGTGGGAGTTCACCACCACACGACCAGCCTTGCAAGAAATCCTCAAGGGATTCCTGCATCAGGAAACCAAAAAACAATAATTACTCATCTTACCAGCTTTAGTTCTGTTCGAACTTTGTTTTTTTCATAATTCGATCTTGGAATGTGACAAGTTTCTAGGAATTTATTTCATCTACATGATCTTGATCATTGACCAACAATTATTCATAGTATTCTCTTACGACCCTTTTGATTCCTGTAAATTTGGTTGTATTGACCCCTTTTTCATTTCTGATTTTAGTTATTTGAATCTTCTCTCCATCTAAGTAAAGGTTTTCAATTTTGTGGATCTTGACAAAGTACCAACTTTTGGTTTCTTTAATTTTCTCTCTTTTTTTCCATTTTCTATTTCTTTTATCTATGCTCTAATTTTTATTATTTATTCTCTTTGCT
>NW_007728473.1:300129-302732 GCF_000696425.1 Galeopterus variegatus | reverse complement strand
TGGGATCCGAACCCTCGGTGGGAGCACCACCGTGCTCCCAAGCGGCGCACTGTAGCAGTGCACCACCGGGCTGGCCCCATATAAACATTTTAAAGACTTCTATTTATGAATCCAATCTGTGCTTCAAAACAATTTACCAATTTATGCTTATACTAGAAAACTTTGACATTGTTTCTATCATAGCACCAGTATTATACAATATCATAGTTTTTTCATTTTGAGAAATGAAAACTGTCAATTTTCTGTTTTAATTCCTATTTCTATGAACATCTTAGAATGTATTTATTAGCCACTTGTGTTTCTTTTGGGTGTGTGCCTTCTGCTTGTGTCCTTCACCAAATTTCTGTTAAGATTTTTCTAATTCATTTTTAAGAGTTTGTCATGCATTAAGGATGTTAATCTTTGTGTGTTATATTTGTTACTTATCAACTGACTTTAAATTCAATTTGTGATGCTTTCCTTTATTTGATTATTGAGAAAATAATTTTCTATCTAAACATTAAATAAATTAAAAATATATATTGCGTTATACTTGAGGTAGCTTATGGGATGTGGAAGATTGCTGTTGATACCCTGTTCCGATCCTCTTCACAGAGAGAGGGCTGCCATCCTCCACTGACTGTGAGCTGCCTACTAAAAGCGCACAGCTATACTTTTCTCCCAGATGGGCCATGGTCTGACAGAAGCTACCTTGTATGGAAATGTCTGGGAAGTTATAACCTCCCTCTGTAGGGGTAGCCTGTGGCTGATGATTGAATAATTTAGGGCTACAAACACCCAGTCCCCTCACCTGAATTTGAAATAACACTGTGGCACATTTTATATTCTTGAGCTCCCCATGGGATGAGTGAGACCAAACTTTAGGTGAAGCCCATTTTTGTTTGGCTTTTTTCCCTGCCTTGTTCTGTTTCCCCCAGTTTTGCACAGGTTTTTCTCCTGAGGGCACTCCCTCTATAAACAACTTACAAAAGAATCCTAGTATCGGGCTCTGTTCTAAGGAAGTAAATCCAAGACATGGAGAAAATAGAATTTTTTATGACTAAGCCCCAAAACCTAATCAGCACATAGCTCTTTTTATAGAAAAATGCATTTCAAATTCAAACAACCACGTTACTAACACATTTTTTAAAATAAGCCTGTCTATGCATGTAAGACTAGCTATATATTAAAATACATATTTTTTCAGATTGTTCTATAAAGTAGACCAGATAAATACATATGCAGAGAAATAACTCAAGGCTTCTGCTTCTGGGTGATAGCAGACTAAATAACTCAGAAATGCCCTCCCTCCTGAAAACAATAGAAAATTTGGCAAAGCATTTTTTAAAATTCTGCTTGAAAGCATCAAAGAGTCAATAAGGCAGTGAAGAATTACAAGGATAATATAATTATAAGAATAATAAGGTAGTGAAGATCCATAGAAAGAAAGAGAGGATCAGGGAGGGGGACTAGAATTTGGGGCCACTCATCTCATGGAGGGAATTCACCAACTTTATGCAGGTGCTCCCCAAATTAGTAGCACTTTTAATAGCCTCTGAGGGCTCAAGGTTCAGATAAAACACTTCAGAGCCTGCTGAGGGAAAGAACTCATGTGAACCTCTTTGAAGTAAGGGTGAACCAAAACCAGACAGGCACTCCTAGAGATGGCAGCTTAGCTTCAAATACTTTCAGTATTTGAAATTGGCCTAATATGATTCTGAATTGCTGGTAACCCTAGCCACCTGCCAAAAATAAAAGTCCTTTCTGGAGGAAGATAACTTCATCTTAGGCTTCAAGATATTTCTGTAAATAATTTGCAAGTGTAAGGTATCTCAACCATTTTAAACTCTACCCTTATGACCTAATCACCTCCCAAAGGCCCCAACTCAATACCATTCTATTAGGTCTTACAGTTTCAACATAAGAATTTTGGGAGGACAAAAACATGCAGTTCATAACACAAGGTTTGGCACACCAAAAAGTAATCAGACACACCAGGAGATAAAAATGACATTAATGAATCAGCAGAAACAACAGACAGTAGAAACAGACCCATGAAAGCTCCAGATGTTGAAGTTATCAGAGAGACACTTTAAAATAACTATACTTATTACATGAAAAAAATGGCAAGATTAAAAATTTTAGCAATGACATGGAAATAGATAGATACAATAGCAGATTAGAACTTCAGGGATAATCTAATAAACAAATGGAGCAATAGGTGAGAAACAGTGAGAAGAGAATTACTGAACTGAAAAAGAGATCGGAAGAAAAAAACCCATAATGAAGCACTCAGAGGCAAATGGGTGGGAAACCTAGAAGAAAAGGTAAAAGACAAAGAGGAGAGTAAGAGTCTAACAAGTGACAATAGTTGGAGTCCTAGAGAGAGAGGAAAAAGAGAAAATGGTCAAGAGTAATATTTGAAGAGGTAATGGCTGAGAATATCTCTAAACTAACAAAACCACAGACTCCAGAATCTCCCACAAAACCCAACCTAGAGAAGTAATCAGCTTCACCTTTCTAAGTTTTTTAAACTTAAAAGTTTTCAACTTTACAAGTTTTTTAAACTTGTAAAATTTAAACATAATTTTAGAAATGTTATCTATAGAATAGAAATAATAGTC
>NW_007728473.1:290871-299488 GCF_000696425.1 Galeopterus variegatus | reverse complement strand
TAAACTTGTAAAATTTAAACATAATTTTAGAAATGTTATCTATAGAATAGAAATAATAGTCACTTCACAGGATTGTCGTTAAGATCATATGTGGTAACATATTTGGACACTATATAGAAATTAATTGCAATCTCAAGTGTTTCATTTTAATTACAATTCTAAATTCTTTTATCTACTAAGAGCTAAACATCCTATAAAAGTTTTTACACAGCAATCAGTCTTGAAAATATTAGTTTTAAAAAAACCAACCTTACCCAATTAATGGATTTAGCTCATATAACAAACACTCATTATAAGATGTGGGTTTCAATTTATTAATTATTCTTTCTCTCAGCATTTATAGTCTTTGAGTATAATATTTATCAGTCTTAAGAAGTTGCTGGAATAATTTGGAGTTACTGAAGCCAAGTAGGATTTTTCTGGCCTCAAGGAAGAAATATGGAAGAAAACCAGCAGACTAAACCTACAAACAAAATTCAATAGTCCCTAAATGTCTGTGCTATGGGATCAATATTTGCTGATAAGGATGCGAAGATAAAGATCATGAAAGTTCCAGAATTTATGTAATTCCAAATAAGTCTTTTTTAAAATCCATATTTGATTTTCGAATACCACTCTTAGATAATTATAGAAAATTTATAATGCCAGGAAGTTAGGAAAACAGAAAACTTGAAACTCACTCATAAACATTTCAATGATCTAATAAGGGTTATTTTCACCTACAGATATGGATCAAACTCCAGAAGAGGACATAGCCAAGTTTACTATCCTCACATGACCCGACTTGGCTCTTTATCTTTTTTGCCCTCTGCTGAAGTTCAAATCAAGTGTTTCATGTTAAAGTAGAAGGAAAATTTACTAAGTGAATAAAAGGAACCGGTTTCCAGAGCCAAATGAGCAAAGAAGCATCAAAACCATTTTTCCCCCTGGGGCATTTACTTCCAAAATCCTCGTGTATGTAGCTGTAATAGGAGATTCCTCAACTAATAGAAAATAATCTAACCATAGCTGCACTATCAGAGCAGCTTCCACTCAGTACAATAAGAGATCATTTTCTTTTCACGTCAGATTTTATGGTAATGTTTTCAGCTGGAGCCAAGTTTTGAAGAATGAAGTACAACCAACTAGAAAGTACAAAATTATAACTATAGAAAATTAAAAATAGATTTTAATTTGTGTCAAATAAATTTTGAATTAATTTGTTTACTAAATATGTATTCAGTGATCACCTACAGAGTGACAAGGACAGAAGGTAAAAAGATGAATGGATACAGAGCTAAGATGAAGGAGGCAACCCAGAATTGTTCAATAATTGCTAAGGTGCATGAGGTGTGTAGAACATATGCAACCATAGATGCAGGTGCGTCTAAGTGTCCTGGGGAAATCAGGAAAGGTTTCAGAGAGGTATGTCAAAGAGGTGGGAGAGAGGAAAGCATCAAAGGAAAAGGGGCAGCCATTCTAGTCTGCAAGAATAACTTGTGCAAGCGAATTACAACACAAATAAAAAACCCACGGTGGGTCCTAGAAATGACAATATGCAATGTTGCAGAAGCAACAAGCAAAAAGGGGAGAAATAGGAGATTAGATGATTTGTGTAGATAGGGACAAGATAATGAAAGAGTTGAGATTTCATCCCATAGGCTAGTTATTTTCTAAAGAAACCTATGGCTCTCCAAACAACCCCTGTAGGATTCAAGGAGAGACCAAGTAGTAAAGGCTCCAGGCCATCCCTCTTCTAGTAAACCAACGTCATCTTATCCATTTTATATCTTGGGGATTCAGGTAACATTTTATTGAAAATCACTGTTATAAGCAGGGAGAGCTACCAAGGAATGTTAGCCAGGTTTTCTCAAGAACTGAATTCATCAAAATGTATTTCACAACAGTTTCAAATTGTTTCAATATATTCTTATTTTGAAAGCCACATTGTCAATTTCAAAAAGACAAGTAAATATGAAAGTAAAATGGAGTCACAAACCCAGAAGATGACTGAGGACACCAAGTGTATTATAGTAAACAGTATCTTTGCTGTGTTGGATCATCTACGTTGACAACATATTTTATAAGGCATGCATAAGCCTGTTCCCCTTAAAGTTGCCGTGTTTTGTGTGACAGTCCCAGATATAAATTATATCTTTTTTTAAATGAATATCTTTACATCTCATAGTCCTTCTTAAATATACTTCGACATATAGGAAGAATAAATGAGTTAACAGTAGCAGAGCTTTCTGCCTTTGGAAATATGAATCAAAAATTTTGAATTTGAAACATTACACAAAACTGATTTGTGTGAACTTTAATGAAGACTGAATTCTTCTTTACACAACAGAGGATTCATTATGTGGGGGTGGCCCAGGTGTTAACCATTAAACAGAGCCAATAGGGAGAGATAGCAATTGCTTATCCCCAGATGTCTATACCATTAAGACTCTATTTGTTAAAATCTAGTTAGTTGGTAATGAAAATGATTCTTGAAACTCTCTAATTAGGGCATTTTTAAAAATGTTCTGTTACAAAATATAGCTCCCAAAATGGTGCACACTTGATTATTTTCAGAAGTGGTGAATTTTTAAAAATCTGTATGTAAACCTCAAAATTCATTCTGCTATTATTGATGAAAATATAGAAACGAGAACTGCACCACATGGAAGGCTGTCTAGACAAGAATGTTAGGGGTTATGACTGAAATAATTTATTATTTGCTGAGAGCCAACACTATGCTTAGCGTTCGGCAAGACATCCAGAGAACAGGATCCCAGCCATTGGATTTTCACAGTGTAAGCCAGACACACAAACAACCAAATCGTAAATCACAACAGTTAAGAAAATGGTGTAAACTTCACAGGCGTGAATTTTGGTGTTGATTTACTTTCTCAGCAATAAAAAATTAAGAGATGCCAGAAATGATCATCATAAAGACTGTCAATGACTGTTATTAATCCAGTCCCAGAATTATCTAATACTGTATTTATTTAAATAATATAATAATCATGTTTCCACATGTACAAGTTTATCATGCTAGAAAAATATAATAAAAAACAGAGCTAACAGTTGACATATTTTAGAATTATCTAGAGTGAAACCCTGAGGAAAGGAAAGTATTTGTTTTGCTTGTGTTTTTGGAGGAATAAAGCATAAGAATTAGGAGAGATCTCCAAGAGATACAATTCTTTCATTTAGGAGCATTCAGTACAGCAGGCATAGCTGTTGAACAGGAGTGGATGCAGGTTTAGGGCTAGTGCTTTGAAAGTGAGTTGTGGAAACTAATTAATTAATTAAAGTGAAGTCTCATTTACTGAAGTAACCGCAGGATATCCAACCAAGAAGACCCATCTGAATGTCCAGAGAGTGTAACAGTGATACATACACACAGTTAGAATCAGGTCCTGGTAAAATCATATACTGTAAAAGGTGCTGCGTATCTGGTTTTACCCACCAAATACTCCAGTATCAAGATTTGATCAAAAGTAGAGTATACATAGTCCAGATACACAGAATAATCCCTGCACAGGCTATTTAACACAGGAGCCTATGTAGATTACAAAGGGATTTGTTTGGAATCTACTTATTTCATTCCACAAATACTTCCTGGGAATTTACTATGTGCCAGGGACTCTCCTAGGCACTGGGGATGCAACAGAAACAGAACAGGCAAAAGAATAAAAACAAATAAGACCAACAAAAACTTTACGATGCTTACCTTCTTGTCAGAGAACACAGAAAATAAACAATATGAATAAGTAAATCATCTTGCATATCCAAAGGTGGTGTGAGCTATGGAATATAAAGTAGGGAAGGGGAAGGAAAGGGCTAGAGGAGTGAAGGTGTGATTTCAAAGATCTAGGCCAGAAAAGGGCTCACTGTGAATGGGATACTTGAATAAAACACTTGAAGTAGCAAAGACACAGTAGCAAGCCACGTGTCTATCTAAGGAACAAACATTTTAAGAAGCGGGAAGAACAAGTTCAAACTGCCTAGAACAGTGCCTGGCACACAGCAGGCATCCAACAAAATTCATTCAATGACAAGGAAGAGGGTTGGGTGAGATGAGTTTTGTGGGGTGACTGGAGAAACAGAGCCATTTTTTATTTATTTTTTTCTTTTGGTGATGGAGGCACTCAACAAAGGACAGAGGAGCAGATGTGTCTGCCCTGGAGGGGATGTGGTTCTGCAGCACCAGGTGCCACCATGACCACTCAAGAGCGCTGTGGCATTTACTTGGAAAAAAGCCTCAGAGCCCTTAGTCCTGTGCTGCCCACTCAGCACGCCTTTGACTTTGTCCTGTTCCGTTAGCAAAGCTGTGGCTCGGCAATGAACTTCTTTACTCCCCCCACTCCAGCAGCTCTAAGGGGGAGCTCTTGAGGGGCTCTGACACAGTGACTTCCTGCCAGTCACTTAGTTTCAACATCAGCTGCAGGTACCTCAACTCATTTCACACGACTCATTCTACAGGGTCCACAGGAATGGCGCTGCCGTTTTTTAGTGGCAACTGGCACACATCAGTAGTCTACACTATCAGGACAAATACAGCACTTACTTTTTCATAACATCAAGTAAGTCATAAAGCAGATTCTACAGTCAATTAAGTGAATTGAATCAGGAGAAGGAGAAAGTTGTTTATAACTACCTAAAAATACACCTTCTGAAGAGAACACAATTCAGAGAAAATCCCAACAGTTTGCTGCTTGCATGTTATAACAGTGCACGTACACCTCTTCTACTTACATTTTATGGCTTATGGTTCATTTTCATTGGCTCACATAAATGCTCAAGTCTGTAAAATTTAGTAGTGTGAACAGTGCCAGGCTAAAAGTAGCCTGGAAAGAATTCGCTAATATATACAACTACAATAATTTGAGAGACTGTAATGAGCTATGGGTTAACCTATCATTTATTCCTGCATCTCACCATGATCCTTTCTTGCAGCCATGCTGGAGATATTCATTCTCTCACTTCCTTGGGACAGGCTTCACTGACTAAAACTCTTAAGTCTCTAATTTATTGACCACTTATTATGTGCTAGGCAATGAAGGCAAGGTGTCACACACAGTGCCTCTTTTAAAATCACCAATAACCTAGGGGAAAAGGTAATATTATTATCTCTATTTTATAGTTATGAAAATTAAAGCTCAGATAGGTCAAGTAACTTGTTCAAGGTCACACAGCGTGTAAGTAGCAAAACCAGGATTAAACCATAGGGCTATAGGATGCTAGAGTTTGAGAGTTTCACTATATTCTCCACATCCCCAGGTGTTAATCCTGATAGAAAAGTAAGATAGGCAGTTGGGCTGATAGCATCAGCCTGACAGTATCGAAAGCTTCTCAGCGTTCTCCCTGAGGCAGACACTGTTATGTCTCCTTTTCCTCTTGGTAATGGGAGCCTGATTGTGTTTAGGATGAGCATGCACCTTGCTAAATACTTTTTCATAATCCCTTGCAGCTAGATCTGGCCATGTCATCCTTGGCCAATAATATGTAAATGAAATTCTGAAAGGTGGTTCTGGGAAAGGTTATGTTTTCCTAATAAATGGGGACAAGTTTGACCAGAATCTTTCTTCCTTTTTTCCTTTCTCAGATGTGTACAGATACTGGTAGAACTGTAGCAGCCTATAAGGGAAAGTCTATAACAACAACATCAAAACCCACAGAGATCTTGGCAATGAATTTGTACTGCCAAACCACACCAGACCACCTACCCCCAGACATCTTGTTATAAAAGAAAAATAAGTCCTTACTTATTTATGCTATTGTGGGCTGGGTATTCTGTTTCTTGTAGATAGATATACTGGTAGCTGACACGGGCCCTTAGAGCTCACCTTATCCTGGGGTCCATGGTCCTTCATCTGGTCTACCCTTGTATCCCAAACACTCACCATCAACGGAAGACTTAAACATTACACAAATTGTAAAATTGGTGCCGAGCTGGGGTCTCTGAGGCCAGCTGTTTCCATACTCCACCTAAAATGCAATGTTTTCCTCTTCTACCATTTGTTCAGTCTCTTTTGTTATCTGTGTATATGTGTGTTTCCTCCACTAAGTTTTATATTCTTTCCAAGACAGGAAAGTACTCTGCATATCCTAGGAATTAATAAATACTTGTTAAATAAAATAAATAAATCAAAGGGTAACTTGAAGTGTGAGAGACATTTTTGTTGGATTTTGCCATGTATTTAATGTTAAACCCTTGCTTTCACGCTGAGGGGCTATTTTTCTAAACAATAAAAGTACACATAAGAGTTATATCAAATATTAATCAGTACTATCAAGTGGCAGACTGATATTAAAAATCATGTAATGATCTCTAGTCCATCACTATCTTCCCTTGATTCTCTTGTAACTAATTAAATCAAGGAATATGTGATGATTTGGTTTTATGCAAGTTCTCATCAAAGAAAGACCATGCCCTGATGCAATATTTTCACTATCTTCCCTTGATTCTCTTGTAACTAATTAAATCAAGGAATACGTGATGATTTGGTTTTATGCAAGTTCTCATCAAAGAAAGACCATGCCCTGATGCAATATTTTCAGAATGGCCAGGGCAGAGGATTAATTTCAATCTAGTGAAAAGAAACATTCTCTCTCAAAGTTACTGGAGCTGTCTTTCTGAAACTATCCCTTGGCACTTGTCCTTGTGACATTAATAGAGAAATGAAATCACCTGAAAATTACAGCAGTCATTAGATATGTGTTGTGTTATAACCTAAAGCTGTGGTTCTCAAAGTGTGGTCCCCAGCCAGCAGCATCAGCATGATCTGGTAACTTGTTAGGGATGAAAAGTCTCAGATGCTAGAAATCTGTGTTTTAACAAGCCCTCTGGGTGATTGTCATAATGCTAATGTTTGAGAACCACTAAACTTGCTAACGTAAAGTAAAAATACTTGCTGAAGAACCTTATACTAGATTAACAATGATAGAAAGAAATAATTGAAGTTCCTGGGGAAATCTGGGGGGAGAAAGAGAGCAGAAGTGAACAGGAGGGATGAGGAGAGATAAACACTGTGGACTGATGGGGCACACTTTTTCATGATCAATGTCCCACACTACTGTAACAAAATTTTCCGTAAAATCTATGAAAGACAAGACAAAATTATGAATGGCTTTCTTAAGAAATTTACGTGACTGAATTTTGTGTGTGTGGAAACTGGTGACGGTGCTGTTCTGGGTACAGGTAGACAGGAGGAAAAGAGAAACTGCACAATTAAACAAAAGGACAGGGAAGGCCCCATGACACCCAGATCACACATGGAATTACCCTAAAGAAGGTCTCCTGCAGGACACCTGACACGGAATCTAAGCTTGTTGTGGACACTTACCTTCTCCTGTCCTTCGTCCTGACACCGTGCATAGGTGCACCCTTCACCCTGTACACATACACACACAGACCTTTCTAGACTTAGGGAAATCTCCATTTTGCTTCAGTACTTCCTCAATTCGACACATCAACTTTACTCCTTGCTCTCAGGTCTTGACATAACATCCTGATATTGTTTTTTCTCCCTGCTCACCCATCAGATTTGACATTCTTCCTGGAAGTGAATTTCCTGTTATCTTTACGGAATCTTTGCAGAAAATATCCTTTGAAAAGCAGTTGCTGAAATTCCTCCTCAAAACTTGTGTCATGTGTTTGAACTTTGAACCTACCACCTACATAAACTTTTCACTCTTGCGTGTGTTTGTGATTCTCTGCGTCCAACCTGTGAGCTCCTTTTTTTCAAGGACTCGGAGTTACTCGTCTTTGTGTTCCCAAAGGCTAGTAACAGTGCCCGGCACATAGTAAATGCTCAGTAAATGTCTGATGAATAAATTAACAGCGTTATCAGTAGATATCAGCCTTTTCAAAGCCTCAGCTTCTCCCCTTGTCTCTGCTGGAAATATCTTCCCTTTGCTGCTTGGATCCACTCTCTGCCCCACTCCACTGCCCTGCGTTCTGACTGCTTCTGAGGTCTGGCTAGTGGGAGCCATGACGGGAGATGGGGGATAGAGCAGAGTGAGCTCAGAAGTATATATTCTCCTGCTGCTTCCCTCCCTATGTGGTCACCTGGAGTTGGCTGTGTCCCTTGACCTAATGTCACTACTGTTTTCAAAGCAACCTTCACCAGGCAGCTCTTTCTGCCGTTCTAGTAACCCCTATTCCTTTGGGAGAAAGGATGGTAATAGTTCTACTGACACTAGCCGAGTTCCCTGCACTGTCCTTTGCGGTTCTACACCTGCCTTCAATCATGGAAATAGACTCCCTGTTAAACCATCTTGAAATTATCTTAATCTGAATGTGCCATCTGTTTATTGTTGGAACATGGACTCATAACTGCCAGATATAAAAATATTGGAAAACCTTACATATTTTAAATATTCATCAACAATTGGGTTGTTCTCAATACATGTTTGTTTGTTTGTTTGTTTTTACATAAGTATGCTGTTTTCAATAGTTGGTTAGTATGCTAGTTTACGTTTGGGGAATTCTAGAACCCACCCCTCCATAGTCTCCTGTGGAGGCAGTGTAGAGGGGCTTTAAGGCTATCTGTGTCCATTTGCAAAATGCTTTGGTAGAGCCACGATTCCTTCAAATAACTTCATGCAAGCAAAGGACTTCAGAGAATGCACAAATATACATACA
>NW_007728473.1:289209-290366 GCF_000696425.1 Galeopterus variegatus | reverse complement strand
GATTCCTTCAAATAACTTCATGCAAGCAAAGGACTTCAGAGAATGCACAAATATACATACAAAACACATTGCACATAATTTTCATGAGCATAACACAATTTTTCCTGTGGCTGCACTATCAAAGCTCTGCTGCTTCGAGCAGGTTGTTAATTACTGGTCTTCACTCTTCTTCCTTGTGAAATGGAGGCATCAAAATAAGTGATCTCTACAGCCCTTTCCAAATCTGGAGTTTTATATCCTGGTGTCATTACCCCCAAGAAGAAATACATTTCTTTTTAAAACTAAGTAACTAAATATAACTCCAAATGATTTGAAGCCCTATCTACACTACTTTCCAAGTAGGAAAAATTTATGCTTCTTGACATTCTCTAAATTCCTCCCGTGCATAACTTCTGCTTCATTCTCTGCTATTACCACAAGCTAATTTAATCATTTCATATAATTATTAAAACAACCTCCTCTCCAAATCTCAACCTCCAGCACTTCCTACTTCATGCTGTCTTTATGCAGAATGACCACAGCTGCACAGGCAGCCTTCCATGTGCCTTACTTTGTCTCCAATACCCAGGTACTTTCCTTAAAATCTTATGACCAAAGTGGCCCACCATGTTGTTTCATACTCCTTCCCTCCTTTTGTGAATGAAATCTACAGAAGACCCTCCTGGATCCACTCAATCTCAGTTTTCTTCAACAACTTTACATTTCCTATTTTGAACTTCTATGTTAAATATTACCCCAAAACCCATTTTACTGTAGCTACTGCTTCCTCCATAAAACCTCCCTGGGCTAGAAGGCCAGTAAACTCCCCTTCAACCTCACCTCAGTGACAGCACGACCTCAGCAACTTCTCCCTCACTTACACTCACTCAATCTACTAACATTTGTTGAGTACCTATTCAGTCCTAGTATTCTGTGCATTACTCAGAAATACCTTCTGTCCTTTCAAACATGACTATTAAATCTTGCCTATTTCCTCACCACTCATTACTCACATGAATAAACATCCGCTCGTGCTTGCTTGCATTGGCACAAACCCTGTGTGAACAAGGAGCCAGAGCCACTCACTTTAGTGCACTTATGGCACCAGCTGTCAGAATCATGCTGCTTGCTCTCTGACGACATTCAGGCTTTTAGAGCCATCCTGGTATGGGCCCAGG
>NW_007728473.1:287919-288676 GCF_000696425.1 Galeopterus variegatus | reverse complement strand
GAACATCCGCTCGTGCTTGCTTGCATTGGCACAAACCCTGTGTGAACAAGGAGCCAGAGCCACTCACTTTAGTGCACTTATGGCACCAGCTGGCAGAGTCATGCTGCTTGCTCTCTGACGACATTCAGGCTTTTAGAGCCATCCTGGTATGGGCCCAGGTACTCACACTAGTGGACACTGTGATATACTGTTCATATCCCCCTGCCGGGATGCAGGACCTATTACCCCTGTTGCTAAGGGTGCTGCCTGTAGACTGCCCCTAGCTGTCAGCCTCCTTCAGGTAATGCCGTAGCTGAAGGGGCACCTTGTCCAAGGTCAAGTTCTCTTGGAGAATAACCTGCATCCAAAGACTGTTTGGCATAGGACCATAAAGGCCCATCTCTCTCATGATCATGACTCAGGGTGGCTGGGAAGTGTCATCTCCTCTTCAGAACTTCCCATAAGGTTGACGGAAGCTTCTGCTGAGACTGCCTTGAAGCTCAACTTTTTCCTCAGCCCAGTCCTGCTTCCTTACCTTTTCTTCCACACACATTGACAGGAAGAGCACTCTGTAAAATACAGCCTGCATGCTCATCTCTGTCTCAGAGTTTCTTTACCAGGAAACTCAGCCTGCAACACACATGATAGATTAGAAGAGTTTCTCATCATTGAATGAGCGGGAATAGAGAGAGAACCCACCAACAGTACACAAGATCTCAGTTTTCCACCTTAATTTTAGCTTTCTGAAAAAGAAATGGGGGCCGGCCCGGTGGCGCAC
>NW_007728473.1:277367-287377 GCF_000696425.1 Galeopterus variegatus | reverse complement strand
GGAAAAAAAAAAAAAAAAAAAAAAAAAAAAAAAAAAAAGAAATGGGATGAGGAGATCTTATGTGAAATAAACTGAGTGAACTGATTCATCAAGTGCTGTACTATTCTAGTCATGGTAAATCCTCTCAGGCCTGTGTTTAGTGAGGAGGAATAAGTATTTGTTGAGTGACTGTTAAGGTCGAGGCATTTTATCCACATTATTTCATTCAGTCTTTACAGTTACTCCAAAAAAAACTAACATGCTCAAAGAGTTAAGGTAACTTCTCAAATATCACATTATTAATAGGTAAGGTAGAAATAATAGGACTTGGAATATTGCAAAGAATAAATGGATGTAAGTTTTACTTCTTAAAAAGAAAAAATTTAACTTAAATTTCTTCTTTCTGCATGACTTTTTAATACAAGGTTTTAAAAAGGTTTATACTCTCTGATTAAAGTAGAGAACTTGTTGCTGAATTCACCTTTCAAAGCCATGTTGGAAGCTCTTACAAACTCTTGGTTAGATATAGAGGAAAATAAGCCTTTCTTGCTGTTTGTATTTTATATATTCAGAAAAACAAGACCTTCACAGTCAAGCTCGATCACTTTCTGATGATGATGATGAATTAATCTACCAAGAATATGCTAGTATGGGTATATATCAAGTGATTTTGTAAAATATAATATTTCAGTCATTTAAAAAGAAAATAAAAGATGGCATTAAATAATCCTTTTCTCTTAGTCAACATACCACTTCTCAGGCTCATTTTGTCAAAGACTGCCCCAAAAATAAGCTATTTCAACTCCTGTGAGGACCTGTTTTGGGCCCAGAGAAACATGTAAAGAATTAGAGAATTGTGCCAACATATTGCTTAACTGGGTTACTGTTAACAGACTGGAAATTTTCTGGGTCTTTTACAAGACTTGAAACTTTCAAATTGGATTTATACATGTTTATCACATAATAGTCAGAAAAATCAAAGTGAAAGGAACCAAAGAGACCTTTAGAGTGAAGGTCTCTTTCTCATGTAGAAAGTTGAACAGCTTTGTGGGAAATAACACCACGCTACTAAAGATACTTCTGGAGGGCCTGTTCCACCCATAAAGTACTGGATTTCCTGCGTGTATTACAGTATGTTGCCGTTGGCTCCTTATCCCTGGAAGGCCGCTTTTGGAATCCTGTGAAACTGGCTCTCAGAGATGACTCTTCAGCAAATGCACATTCAGCAAATTGTAAGAAAGGACAATAGGTCATTGACTCATGAAAAAAATTGCCATTTCCGTAGATAGGTCTCTGTCCCAGTGATGTTCATATCTTACATAGCTTTGAGCACTCACAGAGCTATCCATCTTTTTCATTTTTTTCAACTTCCTGCCAGTCTCTTAATCAGAGGAAATGAAATGTGTCCTTGCAAACTTTATGTCCTGAGTAAACAAAGTGTCAGAAGAATTGCCAAAAATTATGAAATACCAATTTTTCTAATATTAGAATTTTTATATTTTTCACACATTATTTTTAATTCTTCCGATTGTATTACTGACTTGTAAAAACTGTAAATGGTCTTCATTAAAGTGGCTCTAAATGATAAATAGTGATGCAACCATTGATTGAATACATGCTAGCCCTCACTATGGGCCAGTTACTCGTTTACGCAGTTGGCACATGCATTATCCCGACAGCCCTAAAAGGAGATTCAGAGAGGTTAAGCAAAAAGCAATATGACTGACACTCAGTTGCATGTTTGACTCACTCCCCACTGTGATTTTAGCCACGGAACAGTACAGTGTACCAAGAGGGAAGCTAGAAGGTGAATGATGACCCATTTCCTCTCTCCCTTTTCCAGAAACATTGTGTACAATCCTCTCACAAGACAAGAGAAGACGTGGAGCTTGATACAGTCATACTGTATCCTGTGATGACTTTCAGATCAGAGCAATGAACCTGACTTCAGCCTGGCAAAATTGTCCAAGATTTTGGACATTTAAAAAGAAAATAAAAGAAGGCATTAAATAATTCTTTTCTCAGTCCAAGAGAAGACTAAACAATTCATAGAACAGTGGTTCCCAAATTTTACTGCACGTTAGAATCACCTGGGGAGTTTTAAAACACCTGGATTCCCAGTTCACAGCAAAATTTTGTGGCAAAGGAACATTATAAGCATCTATGGGGAAGTAGAAAAAAATGATTTCAATGGAGGAATTTACGTTTATTAAGGGCTCACCAACAAGGACATTCATATTTTGTCAATAGTTGAAAGGCATATATTTTGATCCCATTTTACAAATGAAGAGGCTGAGGATAAAGCTAAGGCCCAGCACAAGGCCATATGGCCATTAAAACAATCATCTAAACTAAAACAACCCCTGAAAGTCTCAAAGTGTCAGCTCTCTTATCATAATAACCTCACCATTTCCAGCTGACTTCCAACAGCTGTTTTTGTTATTATTCTCGATGTTGTTTTCCTTTCCTGCTCCCCATTTACATAGAGATAGTTTCAGAATAAATCTGTCTTTCAGCCAGGATCAACTTGTCCTACTTTAATTCTCACTAAATGGTATGGAATAGGGCTGACTATAGCAGAGGCTGACTCTGTGGCAGGGGCTGATTCTATGGCAGTGGCTCCCAAACTTCACAGACATTGAACTCATCTGGGAATCTTAAAAACAGTACTCAGGCCATGTTTCTACCCCCAGACACTGATTTAATTGGCATGGGGCTGTGAACTGGGAATCCAGGTGTTTTAAAACTCCCCAGGTGATTCGCACGTGCAGTAAGATTTGGGAACCACCCTTCTATGGATTTTTTAGTCTTCTCTTGGACTGAATCTCCAAAAACTCCCATCGGACTTTATTATTCACTATCCCCTGCTTATTTTAGTCATCTGAGGACCTCCAGGACCTTCCCCATCCCTTGAAGATGTTAGGAATGGTCACTCCAGAACAATTACTGCCCTAATTCTTGGTGATTTCCATATCCAGGTACTCAGTCCTTCTGATATCTTCTCCTTTCAGATTCTTGCCTCCTCCCCTGAACTGTGGTTGTCATTCACTCTGTCCATGTCACCTCTTGAGTGCTCATACCTCTACACGCTCTGCCAACATCTGCACCATCCCCCAACCTCAAGTTCCAGTGTGTCTCTTTCCACATCATATCTTTCTAGGTCATTTGCTCTTGTCCCCTACTTTAACAATCCCTCAGCTTTGTTTGGACATCTAATTATTCTATCTGCTGTCCCTTCCCCATCTCATATTCTCACCTCCTTCTTATTTATCTTAGATTCTAGAATCCATCAGTATAATCACTCCCTTGCATACACTCTCAACTCTTGCCCCTTTCCCCTCCATAGTAGTCCTCTGGAAAAACTCCAAACCTAGCTAAACACCCCTCTCTATCTAGTTCTCACATTCACCAAAGGAGTACAGAGATGCAACCAATGCGCTCAGCTGTGCTCACTGGGCTCACTTTTATGGCCATTAACCTCAAGTGCGTCCTTAGTGCGGCCAAGCAATTCTGTCCATTTTCCTAATCCATTCATTCACCCACTTCTGTGGCTCCTCATGCTGGGTCAATCATCTAGATTCTTATTCTGCTGAATAATATGAATCAATTTGGATTGAACATTCACATGGGTCTACCACAAAACCTATGACACCATCTTTATCTGTGTTCGTGTTCTCCATCTGCCCTCCTGTTCTGAGGGTCAACTCTCTGTGCTCGTGTCTAAAACCACCACTCCCACGTGCACACCGGATTCTACCCCCTCACTTACTGAAGGGAATGTCTCTCTCTCTAGATACCTTTTCCATCAGCATACAAACATACTGTAATAGCTCCTATTTGAAGAAAAAAATCCTCCCTTAACGCCACAGGTCTCTCTAGCTACTGCCTCTTTTCCTTGATTGTCTTTACTGAAAAACTTCTCATAAGGGTTATCTCTCTCTCATGCTCTCCATTTGCTTCACAGTTACATTGTTTACCGGAATATCCTACTTTTCTCTTGAATCCACTCTAACTGGACTATTGTCCCTACACCAAAAAATGGTTTTTTCACGGTCCCAAATGACCATGAAATCCAAAGGGCAATTCTCAGTCTTCATCTCCCCTGACCTCAGCAGCAGAGACAAGTCACCACTCCTTCCATCTGCACTTGGCCTCCAGGACAGCACATTCTCTCTTGGCTCCTTTCCTGCCTTGCCAGTTGCATCTTCTCAGTCTCTTTCTCATCATCCTAAACGTGAAATTCTGCAATGCTTGCACCTCTTTGTTTCTCTTCCTATGCTTATTCTCAAGTCGTCTCAGTCAGTCTCGTGGTTGATAACCTCCAAGCCAAAATAATCCCCCAATTTTTGTCATCAGCCCAGGCTACTTCCCTAAATGTGTCTCAGGTATCTGGCTGCCTGTTCCCCACGATCACTTGGATACTAACAGCCATCACAAAATCTGCACAGTCAGATATAAACTCTTGGCAGCTATAGGGGGTGCAGCCATCAGGCCCTCCTTGCTGCGCCTGAACTCATGATGACAAAGGACAGAAGAAGCGGATATGTGGACTAAAACAAAGGAGGAGAAAGATGAGGCAGAGATCCAAGTAAAGGGTCTCGAAACCGAGAAGAAGCCATGGAGTGAGATAGGAGTAAATCATCAGCTGCTGCTCTAGGAATTGCTTCTGATGTCTCTACCTATTGAAAGAAGCTTCGTTTTTTACCTTTTTTTGTAAATCTCTATTCTCGATTTGTTAAACTAAAAATAAAAACTCTATATAGAGAAATAAATAAACAGCCAATCCAGCCTTCTATTCTTTTAGTCACTCCCAGATCAGTAAATTATACTTTATTTCTTTTAATTGCTTGGAACAAAAATCTTGGAGTCATTGTTGGCTGTCTTTCTCTCTCACATATCACGTCCAGCCCATCAGCAAATTCTCCTGGCTACCCTGTAAACACGCATCTTAAATCCAACCAGTTGTTAATCACCTCCTCTACCACTGCCACCGTCGTCACTCGCCTGCACTGTAGCAATTACCTTCTAAAGGAGCTTATTGCTTCCACCACTATTTGCCTACAGTTTACTCTCCACCCATGGCTAGAGGTTTCTCTTTAAAATATGAGACTTGTCATGTCACTCCTCATCTCTGTGCCCCCGAGTGATTTGCTGACTCATTTAGAGAAAAAGCAGAGTCGCTACATGGGTGGACAGGCCCTCCATGGCCCGCCCCTTTGCTATCTCTGACAACAGCTTTTCACTCCCCTCTTCAATACACTCTAGCCTCACCGGCCTCCTTGCTGCTGCTCAGATGTGACAAGTATACCCCCTCATTTGCAGTTCTTGCTCCCTTTGTGTAGGTTCATTTCTCCCAAATCTTCAGGGCTTTGTTCCTTACTTTCTTCAGGTGTACTCAGATGTTTACCTTCTCAGAAAGCACTCCCTTGATCACTCTATATGTAAATTTACCCTGCCATTTTAAAAGCATTTATTGCCAGCAACACATTAAGCCAGATGTCAACCCATCTTTCTGTAAAGGGCCAGATAGGAAATACTTTAGGGCTATGGGAGCCTCTGTCACAACGACCAAACTCTACCATTGTGGTGTAAAAGCAGCCATAGATGATATGCAAAGAAATGGCCATGACTGTGTTCTAATAAAACTATATTTACACCAACAGGCAGTGAGCCAAATTTGGTCTGAGAGTCATCGTTTGTTGCACCCTACATTATACAGCACCTGCTTCTGTCCTAAACTTACTCTCTAGAATGTAATCACTTGATGGAAAATATTTTACTCTATAGTAGTAGATGACCAATTAATAGATATAGTAGATGTTCAATTAATATTTTTGAGTAAATATTGAATGTTGCATAAACGTATTTATCTTTTAGTCTCGTTTTTGTTAATTGTTACATCTCTTTCCACAATATTCAGCCATGGGTTGATCAGCACCAAATGATACTATTTTTTATTGTTCAAGAGGTAATTGTGCATGTTTGGGTGAAAATTTTAGCAGTTTGTACCACAGAAATGTATTGTTGAAGCAAGAGAAATTCAACTAGTGAACACTGGTAGATTTTCTTTATAAAAAAGGAAAATCGACCCTCTGCATGTTTTGTGGTTAGGCACAATATTATTATTGGTTGGCATTTTTGAATTGCATTTTCTTGAAAAACAAAAATTGAATTGAATCTGAATCAAATCTGATAATCACTTAATCTATGTTTAATGTTTTAAAATAAAGTAAAATTAAAATTAAATATTTAAGATAGCAATCCATTTTTCTGAAGGAAGTTGTTTTCCCTCTAAACAAGGAAAATGTTCATTTTGCAAACCACAGAAGACACACCTGAGCTCAGGCTCTCAAATATACATCATGTCCAGGAACAAACATGAATTTTTATATAGTTGTTTCCAGTGGAAGATGGCTCCAAATACTTTCAGAATCCCACTGTCATGAAACTCTAAAGTTGTTAACTTGAAAATAGATGAAATATGTATGATTCTCAGCATCCTGTCTTGCTGACATCTGTCTATAGTCACTCTTTGATTGCTTCTAGGATAGGTTCAGGCTAAAGTGTTGATGTCTATAATTTACTCATTTAGTTTTCCACCCACATAAAATTTTTCAAGTTTACAGCTTATACTGAAATTAAAGCAAAATATTTTCTTCCTGAAGTCATTTGATCTCATTTCTTAAGTGTTCCTAAATTACTTCTTAAAAACATCATCCTAATATTCTTGAAAGAAATTGTTATGGGAAGAAGTCAAAGTTTCTTCGTTTCCTAAATAGAAAACGCAGGAAATTTTCAAAGACCATAGTGAGTTCCTCAAACACAAAATGCTTCTGCACTCAACACCTAGCATTTTTTTACCACCATCATTTAGGTATTTTTAATTCATTACTAGATCATTACTCTGATAAGAACGTAAAATAAGAGTGACAAAAATAATCTTCCTCCTTAACTACAGGAAGTCTTTTCTTCAACCTTGTTGATCAAAAGCCAAATAAATAAATAGATAGAATTATCCAAACTAATTGAATTTCTTTCTCATCTAAAGATGCTGTTCCCTACAGACCGTGTTGGAAAATAAGGCTACACTTCTTGTACTTACTCTGAACTTAAAAAATCCTCTGTCTATAAAGGTCTTGAATTATCACCTGGTTCTTTTCTAAAAGTGAAAGTGCACGCCATTTACAATGCATATTTCTAAAACAAAATAAACTTATTTCATTCAGATGAATGTGTGTGAAACCAAATACATATGCTGTCATCTGAGAAGCAGAAATTATGGGGAAAAAAGAGAGAGAAAAGATGGTTCTGGGACAGTTCAAATCCCAGAGGAAGAAAAAGACACATATCACTTAGGAAGAATTCCCATCAGAAACAAGGACACATGCACTTGAGACTACAAAAAACTGAATGGAACCCAGAAACAATAGATGGATAAGGAGGATTAGAGGAGTGAAAACTATTTTTTGTTGTCTGTATAACAACCTTATGAGCAGATTTTAGGGCCATATTCCAGTGATAAATTTTTAAATCTTATTCAAATATGAAAGTTGTTTAAGGCATTTATTTCAATATTTTAATAAATATGGCTTTAAAAGGGCCACCAATGTGCTAAAAATTCTCAAGATTAAAATATTTTTGCTCTAGGTTGACTGATGACAAAATACCCAGGTCAGCACTCTTAGGAAAGGTAGCAGATAAGTGAAATAGGAGCTGTGAGAGCTACTTTGGAAAGTCTCTTCTTGAAATGTTCTTTGCAGAGGTAAGTCACCACCGGCTGAACACTCTACTTCTTGCACCCTTGGACTGGGGCATATCCCAGCAATTAGTCATCTTCCAGCAGGAGAGGAGTGTTAGTTCAATTGGAAAGAATATATCGAATGCTGTAAAGTTTTTTGTTGTTGCACCTCAAAGAATCTTAAGGCTCAGTGCAATTCTATACAAAATCCCAAATGGATATTTTTAACTTGGCAAATAATTCTAAACTTCTATAAGATGAAACAGGCAAGAAAAACCAATGCATTTTTGTAAGGAACAAAATAATAACATGAGGAATTTGTCTTAGATGTTAAAATCTACTATAAAGCTATAATAATTAAAACTATAACACTAGAACAGGAACAAACAGGTCAATGGAGTATAAAAGAGACCCCAAGAATATGCATTGTATGTGAGAAGCTAGTGTATGATACATGTATAATCAGTAAGAAAATATGTAATCAATAAAAAATATGCAATAAATAAGAAAATTATAATAATTTAAAAAAAGAACTAGTCAGTAAGTGATCCTGGGAAATTTATGACTTGAGAGAAAAAATAATAATAATTCCAAGTTTATTACAAAGATAAATATTAAAAACTCAAAGCAGACATATGAAAGCTAGGAGAAAATGTAAATATTTTTATGGTTTATATGGAGAAAATTAAGCTTTAAGAAATGGAAAAACTCACAAAGAAAAAAATTATTAAATTCAATTATTTACAGGTGCTACCAAGAAATGGCATTATTAATGCTATTAAAATTAAAATGTAAACACTAAAATGGAAAAATATTTCCAATAAATATGAATTCAGATAATGTCCATAATGTGTAATGAGTCCTTATGAACCCGAGAGCAACACATTACACACCAATTAAATTGGGGAAGAATCACGAATATGTAGCTCACAAAAGAAAGAACTTAAAAATTTAAATATCTATTAAACATATAAAATTGATAATTTCCCTAATGAGGAATGTATTTTAAAATAAAAAGATAATTTTTGCCTATAAAATTAAAAAATATATACATATACTCAATGACAATACACCGAATTTCAAAAACACAGCGAAAAGGGTGTTATAATATATTGTTGGAATTATAAATTGGTAAAAGTTTGATGGAAGAAAGATATACAAATATTTATCAAAACATTTTTAATAATAAAAAAACTGAAACAACTTGTGTCCAAAAATAGGCCAATAGTTAAATTAATTATGGTTAGTAAGATTATATATTTGGATAAAATTCATAATGGGTTATTTTTTTAAAAACAATATCAAAATCATGGCTAGTATGATCCCAGTTTGATCTCTCTCTCCCTCTCTCTCTCTCACACTCACACACACACACACACACACACATAATTTTTGTAGGGAAAAAAACGAAAAAATAGACAAATATATTATTTGCAATTTTTTGATCATTTTAGGTTTGCTTTATTAAAAACAATATCAAAATCATGGCTAGTATGATCCCAGTTTGATCTCTCTCTCCCTCTCTCTCTCTCACACTCACACACACACACACATACACACACATAATTTTTGTAGGGAAACAAAACGAAAAAATAGACAAATATATTATTTGCAATTTTTTGATCATTTTAGGTTTGCTTTATTATCTTGGATTTCTCAGAATATCTACAAAGGGTATGTATTGCTATTTTTAGAAATTATTATTTAAAATAACATCTGTATGCAGCCACCCAGGCTTACATCTGGACTTCTGGAGCATTATATGAGGCAGTGCATGTCTTCGAGAAGCTTATAATTTCACTCCATGCAAGTACATCCATAAAAGACGATGCAGATATTTATGATAAGGTATGTTCAAATATCAAAATGTGGAATGATTTATATTTTGGAATTCTGAGGCACTGTGTATTAGAATAGTCAAAAAAGGGTTCCTGGGCAGGGTCTTGAAAAAAGATAAGAACTTGTCTAATGAGAAAAGATAAATGATAACGACGTGAAAGCAGATAGGACTGGACATGACATGTGCAAGGGACAATGACAACACATGGCTGGCAATATATTCTCTATCCTTTCAGTGGTTATTTTAAAGTTGAAAGGTACCTGGAAAACCAACATAAATGCAGTATTAACATATCAAGTAGACCACTTGAAAACTTTCATTTTTCTCGCAGAAATTATATAACAGTTTGTCTCTTTGAGAAAAGAGGTAAAACTCATTTTTTAAAGTAACGATTTTTTTTTTTTTTTTTTTTGTCTTTTTCCGTGTCCGGCAACAGATCGCAACCCTCAGTGT
>NW_007728473.1:275148-277112 GCF_000696425.1 Galeopterus variegatus | reverse complement strand
GGAGCGCCGCCGCGCTTCATTTAAATGTACAAGCATTTTAAAATTTGTTCACAATTACAGACAGGCAACAAGCTAGTCATTGTGACTACATCTAGACCCCTTAGAGGTAAAAGGAACTGCCTACTCCTAAACAGTGGCTGTAGGGAGCAGGGCTAGTATACGTGCTATGCAGGAAAGACAGAACTTTCCCATGACCTAAAGAGACTGCAGAATGACCACAGATGGTTTCTACCAGAAAAGCTGGAAAAATTATATGAAGTCCTGTGAAAAATCTTAGTTTGGAAAAAAATAAGAGGAAGCAAATAAGTAAGGGGTCACCAGCAAGCTCCAAATTAAAGGAAGTCTCCCTGAGATTCTAACATATGGACTTTCTAAATCACAAAGGTCTGGAGAGAAGATGGGAACCAAAGTGAATTCCAAATCCCGGAGTTTTATTATCCCACTGTTACACTCTAGAGGGATTTATGGATCCTCTCACATAAATGTTTGAGTGTGCTAAAGAAATGACTTGTTCTCACTGAACCTTTTTATAAAGAAGCAAGGCAGAGTGCCAGCAGGAGTACTGAGTGGATGGGTGGTGACCAGAACTCTAGCTCTTCTGATGATTTTCTTAGGGAAATGGCATATCATACTTACCCTCCCAGGGCTTTCACTTTCATTATCTGCAATGTGAAGACAGTGTTTGAAAGCAAAGTAACACAACCAGTCCTAAGCAAGCTGGGAAGATTGTGGCTCAGTAGCACTGTTCGGAGTGAAGACAGTGTTTGAAAGCAAAGTAACACAACCAGTCCTAAGCAAGCTGGGAAGATTGTGGTTCAGTAGCACTGTTCGGAGTGTTCAGAAATAGAAGATGCCTGCTAATTCCATAAAAATTCTAAATAGTGTCAGAGACCCTATGGGCCACAGAGGAAAAGCCTAATGACCTCTGAGGTCATAGATTCTACAGCATCAGACCTAGAAACCTCCTGGACTGCCCCGCCCACTTTACAGTAGCAACACTAACTGCAAGCTATCTTCAGCATCGAAGTAAACAATACTTTATTTATAAGGTAAATAATAATTTCAGGTAAATGATATCTCTATGAGATATACAATATTTTGCAGATTAAAAAACTAGAGGAATAGAGAAATTAAGTCAGTTGTCAAAGATGCAGTGATAAAACAGCCAAGTGGCAGAGCTGGGAGGTGAATACAGGGCCACACACTCCAGCGGCATGCTCTTATCTTTATTTATTTTTTTGGTAGCTAGCATAGGAAATCGAACCCTTGACCTTGGTGTTATAATATAAGGCTGTGCTCTAACCATCTGAGCAACCAGCCAGCTTCAGCTTCACCTTCTTGAGCAGATTGGCAGATTGCTCTATCTCCTTCAACAGGAAAGGGCTGAGACCTGGCTGGGACCAAGAAGTGTTAAGCACTTCCCGAATAAGTGTTTGGAAAAGTCTATCTAATACAATAAAAATAAAAAATAAAGCACATTGAATGGCCCATTAGAAAGATAATATGGAAATTAAGACATGACCGAAAAACAACTGATTAGAAAACAAACATACTTTAGTATTGTTTTAAAATTTCACTGAGATTGTTTCGAATAACTAAAGATGCAACTTCAAGATATCAAATGTTTGTTACTTTTATACCAAATGTTGGTGTGAAAACAATGATACAATTTTTTTCCTTGCAAAATAATGAATGATAGTTTCATGTAGAGGAAAATTTTAAGAGATACTGATCAAGAGAGCAAACTCTGGAAGTAGCTGACATGGACTGAATCCCGTTCCCAAGACTTATGGGCTGTGTGGCATGCTGTCTTAGCCACTGATGTATCCTGAATGCCTAGCAAAGGGGCTGACACAATAAACTGGCAGTAGAAGTTTATCGAATCTTTAGCACTTAATTCGTTTTTCCAGAAATGGGAACTTGGCATGCTCTCTCTCTCTCTTTCTCTCTCTCTCTGTCTCTCT
>NW_007728473.1:272825-274552 GCF_000696425.1 Galeopterus variegatus | reverse complement strand
TCTCTCTGTCACACGCACACACATACGCACACAATCAAGACATATTTTTAGAGGATGTTGCAGCAATTTCTGCTCTTTTCTTTCTCTTTCTTAATCATTTATGAGAATAGCTGATTCTCCTAGGATAGTGACATTTGTAGAACAGCAACATGAATGTTACGTTATGAGTATATTGACCATGGATTAAAATAACATCCAATGGGCACAAATAAGAAATTCACATTATGCAGTCTAAAATAGCCAGTTTGTCTACTTCGATCACATAAAAAGAAGGGTTTTGCTCCACTTATGCCACCTGGACCTGTCTGATTAGAGTGTCTTTGGTTGGTATTTTTTCTTCTGAAAGAAGCAAAACAAGTTGAGGAACATTTCACATGGTATCTCAGACTTCCTGAGAAACACAAAGTTCCTCAGCCAAGCTTTGATGACTGTTCCTCTGAGCCTGTGGGCAGCATTCAATGAAAAATAAAAAATCATGCAAGAAGAAACTAAATATTTCAAGGCATTCATAACCACCTAAATAACTACTGTAATGCCCTTAGTAATATGGAAGGCAGGAAACACAAAACAAGGTAGAAAGTTCAATTTAGTGGGCCATAAATTGTCCTTAAGATTCCTAACTGCCTGCTTTAAATTTGTATTTTCTTCTGACTGTAAGGTCGATTATAATTAGATTGTACAATGGCCCTCAGACAATACAGACTAAGAGGCTTTGGCTAACATCCTAGCATTATTACTAATGAGCTGGATGAATTAACACAAATAATTTGACCCTCCTCAACCTTAGTTTTGTTATGTTTAACTGAGACAGTTGGAATAGATAAGTCCTAAAGTCCTTTGAGTTCTAAAACACTATGAATTATCAGGTTAATGATGATGAACTGTGTTGTAAATACCCATTTAACGTTTTAATTCATTTATTCAATAATAATGGCCAGTACTTATTGAGCCAGGCACTTTTCTAACACTTTATCTGTATAAGCACTTTTAATCCTTCCAACATTTCCATGAGATAAGCACTAAAATTATCCCAATTTTATAATTAAGAAAACAAAAGCATGGTGATCATAAAGCCCATGGTACAAGCAATGTAGCTGGATTCAAATCCAAGCACTCAGGCTCAGAATCCATGGGTTTCAGCACTCTGCAATTCTGCTACTGAAAATTTAAAAATGTTCATCCTGATCCACAGGGGGAAAGACCCCACCCCTGGCCATCACAGCAGTTGGTAATGATTCTACTAGTGCAGAATGTCATATATTCCTGGAAATGTTTTTCCTTGCAGAGAAAAGAATTTTGAAGGCTAAAGTTAATTTTTCCCCCAGAGAACTACATACATAACTCTAGCCCCTCTCACCCTTTAAATATTTTACTAGTTTTTAAATTACTCAGTCCGATTGTGAGGATTTAAAAGTAATGCTGATTTACCGATATTTTGATACTTGTGTCAATACATGTAGAAATAAATGCTGCATAAATACCACAATCCTATAAAGACATCATTAGCCGATCCATTTGTTAAATGTAAGTATTAGTTTCTTCACATGTAATTGGTATTTGTTCTGGCTGAGGCTATCACAAAATATGGAACAGATGAAAGAAAAAAACATGCAATTGATAACATAGGTATGTCTGTAAGTGCTGTGTGCGCATGCATGAGCGTATATGTACAAATATGAGTTACTAAAAATAGAGGAAGTCAGGTAAATTTTGACCTATTATCAACA
>NW_007728473.1:271928-272478 GCF_000696425.1 Galeopterus variegatus | reverse complement strand
AACATGTAAAATGCACACAATCAACCAAATAAATTGTGAAACATAAACCATGATCACACTGCTCAATAATTGCAAAAATCACTACTTAAAAAAATAAAGGAAAACCTTAGCAATACTCAGTCCACATAATCTGCTTCATCTTTTGATATTTTTGTAGGGCAATATCTATCATTATCTTAATGAATGTGTACAATATGCAGTGTGTGCACTTAATAACTATAAATAAATGTTTAAATAATATACTGTCAATCATGATTTATTATAATACTTTATCTTTCCTGGGATATTTCCTTTTCCTAACATTCCAAAAGGGGTAAGAGAAAATGTCAGAGGGCTCAAGACCATTACATTAGGTAGAAAAACGCAAAATCCATCTATACTCTTAGAAGTCAGAATAGGGTTTGGAAGAGTGAGTAATGAATAGAAGGGAGCATAGAAGAGGTTTCTAGGGTCCTTATAATGTTATGTTTCCTGATCTGGTTGCTAGCTATGTGGATGTGTTTATTTCATCAAGCTGTTACAATACATGCTTTATTTTTTAAGTTTTAAA
>NW_007728473.1:269182-270928 GCF_000696425.1 Galeopterus variegatus | reverse complement strand
TTATTTCATCAAGCTGTTACAATACATGCTTTATTTTTTAAGTTTTAAAGAAATACTTTAATTAAAAAGTTTTTTTAAATTATACTCTTGTGTGCTAATAACTATCAGAAAATATAATTTTAAAAGGATATTCTTCAAACCTATTAGAATGGCTAAGTTTTTCTAAAATATTGACTATCCCACGTGCTGATGAAGATGTCAAGTAACTGGAATTCATTCATTGCTGTTGCGAAAGTAAAGTGGCACAGGTCAGCAGTTTCTTATGAAGTCATACACATATTATGTGATCCAGGAATCTCAAACCTAGGTATTTACACTGGGCAAATAAAAAGTTATGTTTAGACAAAAACCTGTACAAACACGTTCATAGCAGCATTATTCATAATTGCCTCAAACTGGAAGCAGTCAAAATATTCCTCAAGGGGTGAATGCATAAACAAACTGTAGTACATCTGTACCATGCAATACTCCTCAGCAATAAAAGGGAACAAACTACTGATGTATACAACAACATAAATAAATCCTAAATGCACTATGCTAGGTCAACTGGTCACGGAGCCAGTTACAAAAGTTACATACGTCTCAGATCAAGGTGGCTGAATAGATAGTCCCCAGCGTCACTCTCTCCCACAATCAACCAATTTACAACTATCAAAAAGCAATGACAGCCAAGCTGGGGCTGCTAGAGCTTAGGGAAAGAGGAGGAGAGACCTACAGAGTGCATGAAGGCAGGAGAAGTCATTATGAGAGAAAGAAAGGATCGTTCACACCACTGCAAGCCCCAGCTGCATCAAGCCTGGAGCTGCTGAGCACACAGAGCAGGAGTTGGCAAAGCTGCAACTGTGCCCTTTGGATGGAATCACTTGGAGGTGGCAAGGGAGAAGAGGGCCTCGGTGGCCCCCAAGCCAGCAAGACCACTGACAGGGTTCCTGTGGAACCACAGAGGAGCAAGGGGCCACAGACAACTGAAAAAAGGAACCACTCAGAGGCTGGTGAGTCATCACAAGGGACCTGCACATGGCTTGTCTCATGGGAAGTGTTTGGAGTGCAGGGTGGGGTGGGGTGATGGGCCCACCAGCACATCATGGGGCACAGCATGGACAGCTGATCTGCCCCCTAATCAGTGCAGGCCCACTCAGTGGAGACTGGTCAGCAATATAGCTGTAGGGGTGCAGTTTGCTGAAAAGATTCAGGCCCAGACCAGAGTTTCCACACAGCTCAGATGTACCAGACCTCAAAGACCCATAAATGCTTACCAGGTCAAACAATTAAAACCTGAGCTGCACAAAAAGCCTTCCCCAAAGAATCAGCAGCAAAGCAGCAATTTAGCTCAACCACAGGGCTCAAGTACTGGTTCCCATTGGAAGTTTCCCCATTTTAGAAGTAACCAAAAGACAACAAATTAGTTTTAGTGCTAGGAATAGCAAATAATCCAACAGAAAACTTAAAGAAAAAACAAAACACCCACAGATCAGGGACCAAGTTCTGATATTAACTAGTAAAGGTCTAACACTGCCAAAAAACACTTAGAAAACCTAGAAGGACCAGAAGTGCCCTGGTCTCCTGGGCTGGGGCAATGGAGGGCTGAGGACCTCACACTTGCACCCCAATGTCTTCATCCAGCCCAGTGATGACCACCAGGAAGCTGCCAGAAGCACTCTGGCCTCCTGAGCTGGGGCAAAGTAGGGCAGAGGGTCTTAGCCACATCCCCCCCACACCTGCATCCAACCCAGCAATGACCGCTGA
>NW_007728473.1:267641-268268 GCF_000696425.1 Galeopterus variegatus | reverse complement strand
AATTTAAATAAATAAATCAGTTACATACTATGGTTACATGTATATGACATTCTGGTAAAGGGAAAACTATAGAGGGGGAGAAAAGATCAGTTAGGAGTTAGTAATGGGACAGTTTGACTATAAAGGCACAGTATAAAGGAAACATTTTGGGTGATGGATCTGATCATGCATCATGACTATGGTGATGGCTACGCAAATCTGCACATGTGTTAAAACTCTTATGACTGTGCTCTAAAGATAACAGAAATTTACTGTATATAAATTAAAAATTTAAATTAAAAATAATCCTTACTAATGGCAATAAAAATATCAAGTGCCTAAAAATAACAAAAGAGAATCAAGCCCACTCGGGAAAATATAATAAAACCATATTGAAAAATATTAGCAAAGATCTAAATTAATGGAAAGATATACTAAATGACTCAGAAGACTCTATATGATAAAGATGTCAGGTCTCGCCAAATTGATCTAAAATATTGATACATTTTCATTAAGAATACCAGTGGAGTTCTTTCTAAGTTATTTGACAAGATGATTCTAAAATTTACATGGCAGTGAAAAGGGCCAAAATAGCCAACCTGCTTTTGAAGATGAACAGAGTGAATAGATTTATTCTTTTTTTTTTTT
>NW_007728473.1:265458-266273 GCF_000696425.1 Galeopterus variegatus | reverse complement strand
GCTTTAGGATAGTCTGATTTCTTACATGGAGGATGATGGATTCCAAGAGGAAAAGTAGAATTTTGCCAGGCCTCTTAAAGACTAGTCCCGGGACAGCCACATGTTACTTCTACTATATTTCACTGGTCAAGGCAAGTATCAATTCCATCTGAGACTGAAGGGCAGAGGAAGCAGACTACCTCTTGATGGCAGGAGCAGCACATGCATACATATAGTGAGGAGAGAGAGAGATTGCTGGCGTTCATTTTGGAGACTACTCTCTTGGTGACCCATTGGTTCTGTTGAGTTCTGAGCCTGAATCAGTTGGTTTACAGACTGTGCTTTTGCTGTGAACTTGAGTTACTAAACCTCCTTGTGCTTCTGTTTCTCCATCTCAGAGGTCTAAATAAAGTGGCTCCAATGAGACCTGTGGATACTTGAGGCAGAGACATGAACCAGGTATGTGGGGAGGTCAAGCCACGCTCTTAAATAGAGAGCAAGACGATGCTGAGATCCATGGATCCGGACACAGTGGTGTGCGAGACTGGCCAGGTGTGGGCTATGTAATCTGCCTCGAAACTCTCAGTCATTTCTCATTTTCACATAAATTCATTCATCCAGGTTGAGCCTGATGAGATCCAGGGGCTCCTCTACAGTGTTGGTAGTTTGTTGCTGGTCCACGTCGTCCGTCATGTTTCAAACACTGTGCCTTTTTCTGAAAAGGCAATTTAGTGAAGAAAGAACAAAGAATGTGGGAACAATTGAATATCCATAAGCAAAAAATGAGATGAACTTCAATCCATATTTTGCATCACGTACAAAAATTAACTCGAAAT
>NW_007728473.1:261851-265169 GCF_000696425.1 Galeopterus variegatus | reverse complement strand
CACACATCTATCATATGACCAAGACATTCTATTTCTAGGTCTATATCCAACAGAAATAAAAACATATGTCCAACCACAAATGTATACATAAATGTTCGTAGCATCTTTATTTATTTATAATGGCTGAGAACTGGAAAAAACACAAATGTACACCAATAATTGAATAAATGAATAAATTGTGGTAAAACATACAATTAGATACTAATCAGCCATAAAAAAGGATGAATTATCAGTATACACCACAGGAAAGATAAATGTCAAAATAATTTTGCTGAGAGAGACAAGCCAAGTAAAAGAGTACATACTGCAGGATTCAATTTATATGAATGACTAGAAAAATAAAATTTATCTACAGTGAAGTAAAGCAAATCATACTTGTCTGAGAATAGGTGAGGTTGGAGTGGGATTGGAGGAATGGATTCCAAAATGGCACTAGGAAATTTAAGGGAGTAATAAGTATGTTCATGATCTTCATTTTTGTTGTTGTTTATGGTTTTCCACATGAATGCACATACAAAAATTTACCCTGTATTAGTTTTCTATTGTTACATAACAAATTATCACAAATCTAGTGACTTAAAACAGCACAACTTTATCTCACTGTTTCTGTGGGTCATGAATTCAAGCATGCATTAACTGGGTTCTCTGCTTGGGATCTCACCAGGCTGAAATTGAGGTGTCAGCCAGGGCTGTGATCTCATCTGAGATTTGGGGACTTGAAATTCAGTGACTTGTGGTTGTAGGACTAAGATCCCTGTTTTCTTGCTGGCTATCAACCAAGAATTCTCTCAGCTCCTACAGACTGTTGCCAGGTTCTAGCCACTTGGGCCTCTCACAACAACGTGGAAGTTATCTTTATCGAAACCAGCTGGAGATCTCTTTCTGGTCTGCTATGATAGAATCCTTTGTAACATAACCTAATCATGGGAGTGATAATCCCATTGTATTCACAGGTCCCATCCATACTCAAGAGAGCCTACGTGGGCTGCAGTAACAAAATACCACAGGCTAAGTAGCTTAAATAACAGAAATTTATTCTCTCACACATAGTTCTGGAGGCTGGGAAGTCCAACAGTGAAGTGCCAACATGGTTGTTTCTGGTGAGGGCTCTCTTCCTGGACTGCAGACAGCTGCCTTCTCTCTATGTCCTTATATGGCCTTTCCTTGGTGCATACATGTGGAAGAAGAGAAAGAGATTTCTCTCTCTCTTGCTTTCTTATATGCCATGAATTCCACCATGAGGACCCCTCCCTCATGACCTAATCTAATCCTAAGCATCTCCCAAAGGCCTCATCTCAAAATAGTATCACACTGGGGGTTAGGGATTCAATACATAAATTTTGAGGGGAAGGGGGGCCACAAACATTTAGTCCATAACAGAGGGGATTATACAGTGTGTACTCCAAGGGGTGGAAATCTTCGGGGTTATTATAGAATTCTGCCTACCATGTACCCTTTAAACATGTAGTTTACTTTATGTCCACACAGAACATCAATTGTTTAAAAAAGGAAATGATATAAGGGAAAGAAAATTATATTATCATCAGACTTTTGGACAGTAATGTTTTAAGCCAGAAACAAAAAATAGAGTGACATTTAAGACACTTAAAGAAAGACTATGTGAGCCATGGATTTTATATCCACCAAAACTCACCTTCAAGTATAAAAGGCACAGACAAATTTCTATCAACCTGCCAGAACTCAGGGAGTATTGTTTCTATTTTCTTCCTTAGAAATCTACTACAGAATGTACTTTAGACAACCAAAATGCGTAGAGAATTATCAACATAGGACTGATGATGGATATTAAACATATAGTTACTTTTATTTTATTTTATTTTTTAAAAAGAGATGACTGGTAAGGTGATCTTAACCCTTAACTTGGTGTTGGTCAGCACCACGCTCTCACAAGTGAGCCATGGGCCCGCCTTATAGTTACTTTGAGAACTGAGACTAAGTGAGGAGTAAAGGAAGAGAATATAGTACATAATGGCTATATTTAAGCAAGGTAGTAAAGTTATTTTTAAAATTGGGTATAATATGTGGAACATATGCAATAAGTATTTTAACAGTTCTCAGTGATTTTTAATTGTGGTGGTTTTAGAATGATTATTAAAAGACTGTTTTGCAACATGGGATAAAATAATAGAGTAATTATGGGAAATTCTAATTTTATCTCCTGCATTCATGAGAACCAGGATTCTTGATATTGAAGAAGTAATTACAGTTTAAGTAAAAGCAAACAAACAACCCCTCTCACACATAACTCTAATCCTGAATTTTAGTTGAAAATATATCATTGTGATCTTATAAACCATTTTATGTAATATGTATATGCATATGTGTGCATACACTTGTAACCGTATTTCCTCCCTTTCCTACATGGTGACATGGTCCTGACAAGAAAATCAGAAGAGTCAACTGTATGTAATTCCTTATGAAGGACAAAATGTTCAGGATCCTTTCCACTAAGCCCAGTCCATCTCCTTTTTTCAGCTTCCCTCATGCGGTGACAATCAGGCTTTGCATCTCTCAGTGATAACACAGTCTCAGCTCCCCATCTCCTGTGAAAAAATTCTTGGGAGGAAAAAGCATCTACACACCTACACACCTGCTTCCAACAAACAGTATTTTTCAGGCTTTAGGCAGTCTAAACCTAAATTTGGGGAGGGGTATGGATTTCCAGCTCTAAAGCAACAAAGTTCAATCAATACATATAATTTCTGTTACAGATAATACACTTAATGCCTCAATCTGAAGGTACCGTATTTTGGTTCCTCCACCGAATTTCAGAGCTTCTCTAAGAATTCTGAGTAGGTGATCAGTCATCCTACATTAGCATCAGGAAACTCCAGGGCGAAAGGGAAGACCCACCACAAAGGCAGATTCCTGTATCAGTACTGGAAGATTAAAAAATAATCACTACTCCCTAAATGGAAAGTTCTCCAACTTCACCATGTCAAGGCCCAGAAGCTATTGCGTATTCACCGTTCTAGAATAAGGCAGCCCAAGGCTCTCCCTGAACAAATGTGATCTGATCACACAGGTTTGCCAAACTGCTGTGTAGTGTTGGAGTTCCTAATATCTCAAATGTCCCCAAACAAATTTTAAAAACACAAGTTATTCCTTCAGGCTGCCAAGATTCCATGGAAATATTATCTTTTATTTCAAAAATAAAGTTTAAAGCTATTTGAAAATGAAGTATTAGTCAATCAGTGCTGAAACTGTAGGAGGGACTGTGAATACTGCTTGCCTTTAGATATCTGTGCCTTTCCTGAGGCATGGAATTGGGGACTGGAAACCGCCCCGCCCCCCCCC
>NW_007728473.1:259084-261405 GCF_000696425.1 Galeopterus variegatus | reverse complement strand
AACCCCCCCCCCCCCCCCCACAACCAGGCACAACTCCAGAGTCTTGGGGCCCATCCTGGGACTTGAGGCATGGATCTGGGGACCAGACCCCCCTCCTCCAAACAGGCACACTTCCAGCACCAAGGAACATGCCAAAAACGTTACCTCCATGTGGGTGGCCCACCACAGCCACCACAATAACCATGGCTGCCACGAAAGCTGCTAGACACCACAACCACCATGCAGTTTTTCCACCAGCCACTGGAGCTCATTGACACAAGGAGAGTCACCAGCAGAGACCAAAGAAAACAATGTCTCTCTCCACTAAGCTCCTTCCAGAGTGACAGAAGAAGCATCTGCTCTACGATAATATTGGGGGACCTGAGCACACCTCTCAGCATTGGACAGATCACCTAGACAACAAATCAACAGAGTAACCATTACTCTTTCAGAGGGAGAGAAGAAATATAGGGTTATCCGTGGTGGGAGTGGGGAGGGAGTGGGGGATAGGGAGAGATTGGACAAGGGGCATAAAGAATAATTATGATTTGTAGCAACATATAGGCTAGTAATATTGATTTGATTAACATGTCAGTGTTGAACCCCCAAAATATGTACAATCAATTATGATCCAATAAAAATTAATTAAAAAATAAAAAAAATAAAAAATAAATACGTGACAGAATTTGAAGCCCGTTAGCGAAGACAGATGTCAGAGGCCCCTTTAAGACACAGGCTTTTAGAAACCTTCAGTGTCAAAGCATGCTCGTCAGTCCTCCCTATCCCATAACAATTAGAACATAGCATTTCAAAGCACTTATGTGTTAATTACCTCATTTAATCTTCACTAAGTTACATTAATTAGTAGCATTTCTTGTTCAATTGAGGAAAGCAGCTCAATCTCTTTAGTCCTGTTGGCTTCTACTTCTCCTTCCTCCCCTTTCAAAATTTGGTCCAGTTCTGAGAGCGAGCTGAATAGGGAGATGCCCATGAAGGAGGTTTAAAATGCTGTAAAAGAGGTAAGAGCTAAAAATTATTTTCCCTATTAGCTTGCCATTAGGAAAATTCCAGACCAAAGGGAGGCATGGAAGAGAGAATGTTTAGAGAGTGAACTTCTGGGAGCAACAAATGTGGAAGATTGAGCTCCGCTTTGTAATTGATGCCAGAATCTACCTACTTGGGGGTAGTTGGAGAAAGAGAAAGAAAACTCTCCCTTACTGAGTCTTGCACGCATGCCAGCAAGTCACAGGCTTTATCTTAATGAATCCCCATGTAGACATTATTATCCCCATTTTAAAGATGAGGATAACACACATGCCCAGATCCATCTCCCTGGTCTGTGAAAATGCACAATCAAACCCAGACCTATGGATTATAATTATAAAGCCTCTCTTCCTTCCCATGGTGTCTTGCTGGTAAAACCTGAGTTCCCTGGTCTGTAGCCACATCCTGGGTAGCTGAAGCAGCCCTGAATATTCTCCTCCTCTGCTGCTAAAACCAGATCAACTAATCTCTCCAAGCTATTGAAAAATGCTCCAGATAAACCTCACTAATGAAAAATGCAATGACCAAAAAACCCATCCATTTCAAGCTATTTTCCCCTGTCTTTTGAATTTTGTGTGTGAATATTTTGTTTAAAAACAGCCTCATCAAGCCAAGTTAAAAGAAGGATGTCCAAACAACATTTTTGTTCAGCATAATTATAGAGGTTTTTTTTTTTTTTCTTTCAGTCTTTAGAAGGTTTTCACAGCTTTTTTTTTTCTTTTGGCAGCCAGCCCGTACAGGGATCAAACCCTGGACCTTCGTGTCATTAGCACCACGATCTAACCAACTGAGCTAATGGGCCAGCCTCGCAGCTATTTTTAAGAAATGAAAAAAAAGGAAAACAAAAAATTTTGCTTCCCAAGCTGAAACACGTACTCATGAATCCAGGATAGTTGAACAAGAAAGTTATGCTTATGGGAAATATCTAAAAAAGAAAATGTGCCACATAATAAGGCCAGCTGAGTAAGGAAAGTAACAATTCAGTGGAATAGAGACTGGGTATGAAAATCTGTGCTGTGTGAGGGCCACTCACCTTTGGATAACCTCCCTCCCTCACCCTTAATGGGGTTATGCCTAGGATCTCACAGAGCTTGCTTATGATGGAATTTCTGAAGCCACATATACACAACTTGTACAACAAACCCCAAAAGACCTTTCTCTCTGTCTCTCTCACGCACACAGTTTTTTTTTGTTTGTTTGTTTGTTTGTTTTTTAAGTGATGACCAGTAAGGGGATCTTTTTTTTTTTGTTTTTCCCTTTTTGTCTTTTTTCGTGTCCGGCAACGGATCGCAACCCTC
>NW_007728473.1:253924-257947 GCF_000696425.1 Galeopterus variegatus | reverse complement strand
AATAATTAATAATAATAATAATAATAATGAGAGGAAAATGAATGAGTGGGCTATCACTGCCATCTGGTGGTGAAGATGCAAAAATACAGGAGACACATTCTGAGAGGTCAAAATTGAATTAGTTTGAGGAACGCATTATTTTACAAAATGTTAGGGGGCAGGTCAATTAGCTCAGTTGGTTAGGGCATGGTGCTGATAACACCAAGATCCAGGATTCGATCCCTGCACCAGCCAGCTGCCAAAAAGAAAAACAAATGTCAAGAAAACGTTCAAATATTTAAATCCAAAATGATTACCAGATTATGTTACTAATTTGACCCAGACCAGCTGGAATTTGAGTTGTTCTAGCTCACATTTTTTCCTCAGCATTCAGGAACAGAGAGGTGCTCCCAGTTTTCAGGCCTATGGACCATAGAAAAGGTTTAATACCCATTGCATCCATTGCACACTCCCATGGCACTCTACCCCCAAAACTCTTACTCCAGGAAAACTGAGTTTAAAGACATGCTGTGTAGGGATTGTAGCATTCAAAGGGGACACTTTGTCACCTGTTTGCCTCTATCAGTGTCTAGCTCTTAATCCTCTTCATGATGCCAATTGTAAAGCTAAGGTGACCACGCTAGTTGTCACGGCTCTTTTACCTCCTGGTAATCCTGTACCGACTGGGCCGATAGTTGAGCTAGGGCTGGGTCTGGAGCTCCCAGACCCCTCAAGCCCATTCACAGACTGACTGGGTCACAAACCCTTCACACGCCAGGCTGGGTCATCAGACCCCTTCATGTAGGTCTATCAGCTAGGTAACCGGCCACACGGTCCTTGGAAGCTGCGGGTCTGCAAAACCAGGGCCTCACAGGTCTGGCCGAGGCAGGAAACACCAGCCACAGAAGCGCAGTGCAGGTGCGCTCACTCCACCCACACACACAGTGTTAGGGAACCACCCTGAACCGGCTCCGAGGCGAGGGGAGCCTGACCAAACTGTCCCACTTCCCCAACAATCAGGTCCTTTTTTTTTTTCTTTGTAACGTAGTTGATTGTACATATCTGTTGTGGAGTACAGAGTTGAATATCATTACCTGCATGCAGTATGTGATACTCAAACCAGGACAATTAGTATATTCAACATTATAGAATGTATTATTTTTCATGGCCCTTTACCAATTCCTCCCTTACCTCTCCCCCAAGGTTCTCTGGTAACCTCAGTTCTGTTCTCTCCTTAAAAAAAAAAAAAAAAAAAAAAAAAGGACCTGTAAGGGGATCATAACCCTTGACTTGGTGCTGTCAGCACCACACTCTCCCAAGTGAGCCACCGGCTGGCACTTGGTCTCTCCTTTTGAAAGTTCAACATATTATTGTGATTGTTGTTTGTTTCTTTCTTATTTTTCTTTTTAAAAATTTATTTGGCTTTTTTAAGCTCCCGCTTGTGAATGAGACATGCAGTATTTCTCTTTCTGTGTCTGGCTAATTTCACTTAACGTGATTTTCTCTAAGTTCATCCGTGCTGCTGCGAATGGCAGCATTTCATTCCTAGTTATGGCAGAGTAGTATTCCATTGTGCATATGTACCAAGTTTTCCTTATCCAGTCATCCAACGATGGACACTTAGGTTGGTTCCAATCCTCGGCTGTTGTAAATAGAGCTGAGATAAACATGGGGGTGCAGGGATCCCTTCCACATAATGATTTCCTCATGAAACTGAAGGAGTCTATCAGGTTAAGGTGTATTTCCTAAGAAGTTGTGGATATTATTAAATCAGACAAACATCAGGACACCATTTCTTTGACAGGATGGGCTTGCAAAGTGACTGATTAGGACCGTGTGGGGGATTCCGCAGTCCCTCCCATCATATCTAAGCTTCTCTTATTATACCCAAGCTTCTGTCACACACTGAGCACCCTGATCTCCTGTTACACAACACACTGAACTCTCTATATAGGAAATCAGACTTTCTTATATTGTGCACATGCACAGTTTGTTTCGGTCTTCAAGCCTCCATACTTTCTTTTCTTTTTGCTTGTATTGCCTACTATACTCTCTTCTTCAACTACCCAGTTTCTTACCAAACTTCAAAATTCACCACCTTGACAATGCTTCAAAGATCATCTCCACATTATTATTTTAGGGGTTGCTTCCAGGCACTGTTTCAAATATTTTATGCATATATTATTATTATTTCCTACCCCTGCTATGATCATAGGAAGGGTTACACACCTCAGAACTGACCACTGAGATTAGAAAACGTACGTACCTTTACACAATGAAGTATTCTCAAGACGTAAAAAAAGAATGAGAAATATCTCCATAAATTTCTATGGATTCTGCACAATATATTGAGTAAGAACAATCAAAGGAGAGAAAATCTTGCAGAGTATGCTGCCATTTCTCTAAAAGCAGGATATATGTGTGTGTGTTTACTTATATTTTTTAAAAAGTCAATGGAAGGATAAATTACAAAACATTTTAAATACTTATCAATAGCCTAAGAGAGAAAATAGAGTGGAAGGAACAGGGATAGAAGCTAGTGTTCTTTAAATACAGTTTATGTTATAAATTTGAACTGGGAACCATGTGAATATTTTAATTTAAATATTTTATACATACATAAAAATATTTCTATGATAGTTATATGAAGAGGTACAAGTAATTTTCAAACACAGTAATGTATTCTGTGTATCCTTAAAGGCATATAGTGTAAAGACAAACAAAAATAACCTGTGAAGAAAACACTCAACTGATTTCTGTAATTTATATTGTGGTGATAGTGATGATATTGTCATTCTCAGACTGTTGAATGTGTCATACAGGATAAAGTAAAAAAGTATGTTTGTGTCATTGACAAATAGGAATTTCAGCATAAAAGAAAGGAGATACAAATATAAGGTTAATTAAATGAAATTAAAGTTCTGTCCCCCTGAATAGTAATTGAAAATATCAGTGTGAACCCATGACAAATTTTATCTTTAAAAAAAAAAGTTATTCATGGATTCCTTAACTCTGTCTCTGAAAAGCCTAGAAATAATGACCAGCCCAGTAGGAATGAGCTCCCTTAGTGCCCAGATTGTGGTCTGCAAAGATTATTTTCCACAACACAAAAGTTGGGCTTCCTGGAGAAAAGGCTGATTCCAGATCTGGAGCAAGAAATTTACAAAATAAACTTAAACTACCTTGTTGGATCAGAAAGCAAGAAAGACTGACAAGATCACATCAAAAGGGCTCATGGGTCAACTTGAAGAGTTTCCCACTGCCTCAAAATTAGACAATTAGAACACAAATAAGAGTAATAAATCATATATCTAATCTATGGCTTAATAATATTCAAACAGACAAGCAAACTTATTGGCCATCTTTGGAGGATAATAGGGAACAAAGGAATTACTTTAAAAACTAGTAAATAAATGGAAGGAATCAAACTTTATCCTGCTTTTTCTATGTAAATTATACTTCGGGGAGTGCAGGTATCCCTTTGACGTGATGATTTCCATTCCTTTGGGTACATCCACAGCAATGGGATTGCTGGATCATGTGGCAGTTCTATCTGTAGTTGTTTGAGGAACCTCCATACTGTTTCCATAGNGATCATGTGGCAGTTCTATCTGTAGTTGTTTGAGGAACCTCCATACTGTTTTCCATAGTGGCTGCACCAATTTACAGTCGCACCAACAGTGCAGGAGGGTCCCTCTCTCTCCACATCCTCGCCAGTATTTGTCCTCGCCAGCATTTATTATTTCTGTCTTTTTGATAATAGCCAGTCTGATTTGGGTGAGACGATATCTCAAAGATGATATCTCACTAATTATCAGGGAAATACAAATAACTCTATTTGTATTTCAAGCAATTTTTTCATATACTTGTTGGCCATTTGTCTATCCTCCTTTGAGAAATGTCTATTCAGCTCCTTTGTGCATTTTTTTAATAACATGATTATTTGTTTTTCTACTGTAAAGTCGTTCGAGCTCCTGCACTCGCATGTTTATTGCAGCTCTGTTGATAGTAGCCAAGAGTTGGAATCAACCTAAATGTCCATTC
>NW_007728473.1:249354-253498 GCF_000696425.1 Galeopterus variegatus | reverse complement strand
TTGTTGGCCATTTGTCTATCCTCCTTTGAGAAATGTCTATTCAGCTCCTTTGTGCATTTTTTAATAACATGATTATTTGTTTTTCTACTGTAAAGTCGTTCGAGCTCCTGCACTCACATGTTTATTGCAGCTCTGTTGATAGTAGCCAAGAGTTGGAATCAACCTAAATGTCCATTCACAGACAACTGGATAAGGAACGTGTGGTATACATTCTCAATGGAATATTACTCAGCCATAAAAAAGAATAAAATCCCGCCATTCACAGCAACATGGATGGCCTTAGAGAAAACTATGTTAAGTGAAATAAGACAGGCACGGAAAAGAACTGCATGTTCTCACTCCTAAGTGAGAGCTAAAAAAATAATAGAGAGAGAACAGCACTGTGGTTATTAGAGGAGGGAAAGGGGACGGGTGTTATTGAGAAATTAAGTAAGCGTCACAAAGATTGATTACATTTTGTAAACATGAGTATATTAATTATCCTGATTTGATCACCACATATTGTACACATGTATCGATATTCAAATCTCTACCCCACAAAGGTATATAATTGTTTCAATAAAAATTCAAATTAGACATTAAAATTGATGTAAAAATGGCTCAGCAAATACTATTGTTTTAAATCTTTTTTCAATATATTATACTTGACAATCAGCCAAATATAATAGAAAAAGTCACTGCCAATAGTAATGCTATTAAATACACAAAACAATTGGGTAGCTACTTAAACTATGCACTGATGGTCTTCAATAAAATCACAAAGAAGTTGATAACCTAAAAAAAAAGACAATTGTACTTAGGGGTAACTAAATGGTTAATGAAGATAGGTTTCTCTACATAGAAATATTCCAGCTAATAAAATGAAAAGCAATGATAGAATATTCTAATGCCATTCTTTTATAAACTCTAATGAATTAATGGATTTAGACAATGATTATTAAGGGTTAAAATCACAAAAAAGAAAATCAACTAGGAAATATGTACCTGTCCACGGAAGTGCACAAAATCTATCAAGTATCCTTTCCAAAAAATATATATATACATTAATTCCAAATTTCATCAAGACTCTAAATCCAACTACCAATTTATCAAAATTACCAAAATATATAAAATGATACAACAGAGGTGCAACAAGCGAAATCCAGTTTCTTCAACAAATAAATTATAAGAGGAGGAAAAAGCTGACGGAGAGAGGCCCTGTAGATTAAAAAGTATTTGAGAGACATATTAACCAATGGCCATGTATGATGCTTATTTTGAATGTGATTCAAAACAGAAACAAACCAAAACTAAATTATAAAACAGTGGGGAAAATTTGAACACTGACAGAATACTTGATAATATTAAGGAATTATTGTTAAAATTTTAACAATGTTAATGTTAAGTTCAACATCAATATTGGATGTAATAATAGTATTGTGGCTATGTTAAGAATTCCTATCTTTCAGTGATACTGAAATATTTACAAATAAAATTGTCTGCATTTTGGGCTGAGCCCGTGGCGCACTCGGGAGAGTGCGGCGCTGGGAACGCAGCGATGCTCCCGCCGTGGGTTCGGATCCTATATAGGAATGGCCGGTGCGCTCACTGGCTGAGCGTGGTGCGGGCGACACCATACCAAGGGTTGCAATCCCCTTACCGGTCATGAAAAAGACAAAAAAAAAAAAAAATTGTCTGCATTTTGCCATAAAATGATCTAGTGTATTGGAGGAGTGTAAGTAGGAATGTAAAGGAAAAAGGTTTGAGCATGAATTGATAATTGTTTGAAATAAGTGAGGAGTATATGGGAAAGAGTTCCACAATTATGTCTATTTTTGTATATATTTGAAATTTTCCATAATAAAAAAATAAAATAAAATTGGAATCCTTACTACTAGTCTGCAAGTACCTGTATAACCTGGTCCCTATCTACCTGTCCAATCTCATCTCATCACTCTCCCCTCATTGTGTGCCAGCAACTCTGACCACCTTTCTTTTCTGTGAATGTGCCAAGCCCTTTGTCCAGAGAGAATGCAGCAGAAAAAAATATTCAAAGAGATAATGGCAGAGAATTTCCCCCAAATTTTGCAAAACACTTGACATAGACACAAGAAGCAAAAGGAAGCAATAATTTCATTTCTATTTGTTCTGTTTCTACTAATTCTAATATTCTTGGCCTATTACAAGCCCCTCATTCTATGGAGATCTTGCACCCCCAAAGCCGATGTAAATCTACAGTTGACCGCCTAGGTGAGCTTCAACTGAGAAAATCTCCTCCTGACTGATTTTTGCACCCTCTGAGTGACCTCAGATACCAACAAGTTTATAGCAAATGCAGGCTCTATGTGATGCCTTTGGAGCGCAGGTGTACCAGGATGGGAGGGGGATAATAGCTCTTTCCCACTTAATTTGATGTGGACATAAGAATGGAATGGAATGCTAACAACCAAATTTTAGAAGTCTTCTAAAAGCACTGTCAACCCCAATGCAAGGCAACTGGTCTCAGGTAGACTGGAAGGGGAGAATGGCTTCAGAAACAGATTAAAAAGTAGGCGTATCTGAGACACTGAAGGGCAAAAAAGCAAGAGTGCTTAAGCCACGTAGAAAAGGACAAAAGTTGGCAATGGAGAGAAGAATGACTGCAAACTAGGGAGGTTGTCTGTCCCCAAGGATTCCTTTATGAGGATGCAAAACAAATTCTGCTTTCGTGTTCAGGGTCAGCTGTAGAAATCTGGTCTTAAAATAAACAGGATAAGACAAAGGGCACACTGAAACAGGAAGGCAGATGAATGCAGATAGTTATATAAGTCTGCAGCAGTTCCACACACCTGGGCAAGAGTCAATAGTTCCAAAACCCAAGAATAGCTCTGCATGTGCTCTCTGGCTGATTGGGATGGGGAACAGGGAATGTACCCAGCATGGCGAGGGGAGAGCACTCCCAGAAAAGTGATGATCAAGGAAATCATTTTCCTTGCTAAATTGGGTCAGAGAACCTTGGAGTGAAGAGCTCTGTGGACTCAGAGATCAATGAGGGCTAGACAGGGGAGCTGTTAACTCCATATACCACTCATCTCATGTATTTAAAAAAAAATTCTTTGAATATATGCTGTTTGCCAAGTCCTGTGCTAGACAGAGAACACACTGCTGAATAAAACAAGAATAGTTTCAGTGGATACATCGAGTGTCTCTTCTTTCCATATCAGCAAGTCAGTTGTCCAAAGATAGTCACTAAGAGGTCAGACAAAGGACTTTTCTAGGCTCATGTATTTTAGTTTCTTTCCCCAACAATCCTTTCCCCAACCCCCTGTGAACTGTATTTTAAAGTCGACAGAGTCCAGGGGCTGGCCAGTCAGCTCACTTGGGAGAGCATGCTGCCTATAACACCAAGGTCAAGGGTTTGTGTCCCCGTACCAGCTAGCCTCCAAAAAGAAAAGAAAAAGATAAAGTTGACAAAGTCCACAAGAGATTAATGTACAGGAACCAAGTATGAGAGACAATGTCCTCCAGACATCAGAACTCTTTACCCCACAGGATTTGCAATATATGGCGATGAAAAAGACTACATCCTTAAAAATTTAGTTCTCTAAGTGGGACGAAAGAGTGAAGTGAAACTTCCCCTGTCTGCTTTACCATGACTGCTGTAGTTACTTTAATTCAAAAGTAGGTAAGTCAAAGTTGGCATTGTCTATTTCTATTTTGTCTAGGTTAGAAGACAATTTATATGCATGTTATGAAAAATAAATGACAGCATTAAAGGATAAACTCAATTAAGTTTCCTTTATTCCACACATACAAATTAATGCATAAAAAGTAAGTCGGCTCATAGAAAATGAGAAGCTTTTGTCTGTGGAAACAGACAAAAATTGGTATTAAAATTAAAGGAACTTAGAAAAAGTAGCCCCACTTAACGGAAAAGGCACAATTTCCAGGCACCGTGAAATGATCAGATTATGAATATTACACTAGAACATATGCAAAACACATCACTTTTTAAAACTGATGAATAATTAAAAAACTAAAATAAGCAGCAAAGAGACTTAAAATATCAGTTTGATTCTTCTTTTACAAAAATGCATAATCATGTATACATTTTTCTCATAGAACATAGCTATTTTAATTTATTTTTTGATTAGGTAATACAGTAAAAGTGTTTGGTTAAAAAAAA
>NW_007728473.1:247966-248974 GCF_000696425.1 Galeopterus variegatus | reverse complement strand
ATGCTTTATTTCACCGGTTGTGTATGGATGCACGTCTTGGTTGTGTTCAAATGTTTGCATGTTTGCACACTTACTAGAAGTGGAAACGCGACTTCAAACGATACTTGTATTTTGCACTTATACTGTCTGATGTTGCCAACTTGCCCTCCGAAGATGATGAACCAATTCCCCCTCTCATCAGTAACACGAATCCGCCTAGTTCCCAGTTGCTGTGACCAACTCACTGTAATATAGAAGTTCTTTAAAGCCCAAATTCCATGGCGTGAAAAGTGTCATTTCATTGTAACTTTAATGTAACTTCCTGTCACTCTCTGGCATTTTAAAAGGAATATCAACAATAGTAAAGAACCATAGAATTTTGTCATTGTCTATTTCCTTGAAACTAGGTCCATCAGAGAGTTGTTAAATTTTAGTCTGGGCTTTGGCTGAGAGAAGATTTGGTGAAAGTTTAACAGATGAAGCACACAAGGAATAGACAGGGAAGTGAGCTAGCCTCACTCACCGAGCCAGGCAGAGACTGGGACATCGGGTTATGGCCTCTCACTCACGGCGCAGTGCTCCCGCTTATTGTCACACTCACATTTTGGTTTTTATCATCACTGCCAAGGGCCAAAGACCAAGTGCNTTTTCAGAGGCAACCACTGAAACCAGTCACTTGAGCAACCTTGGGGAAGCAGGCACAGGTGGGCTGCTGTCGGCACACACGGATGTCTCTGACATAGTCGCTGTTTAAGGCCGAAACTTGCTCTGTGTGGTCAGTGTACGTCCCTCTAAGTAGAAGCACGTGCGCATTCAAGCACGTGTGTAACCTTGTTTCACAAATGTCGCACACTGCTGCATCACCGCTTTGTTTACTTCATTTATAAGTGAGATTTCCCACGTGCATTCATATATCGCTACCTTGTCCTTTTAGGTGGCCGAGTGGTCTTTCATGGCGTGGATAGGCAATGCTTTATTTCACCGGTTGTGTATGGATGCACGTCTTGGTTGTGTTCAAATGTTTGCATG
>NW_007728473.1:243618-246738 GCF_000696425.1 Galeopterus variegatus | reverse complement strand
AAAAAAAAAAATCCTAACCTTAATTTTACCTAAGTAGCATTCGTTTTCTAGAATGTTCTGAATCTCTGGTTATTATTTTATTAAAAAAGCTGATCTGTAAAGGAGAAAAGGATGTATTTTATTAAAGATATTTCCCTCAGAGTCAAATCAAGAGGGAACTACTTTATTTTTAAAATGAACTTTAAATCCTGTTTTTCCCATAGCTCTACATATTTATCAAAATTTACTGTGTTCTAGATTTTGTTATGTAATTGAACAGGCAACACTGAATAACCAAAGATAATCACTTCCAATATTCCCTGCTTGACCCCATGATAGAAGGTCACATACGTTCCTGTATGAAACCAAGGTGAGAAAATAATTTTAAAATATTCAGTCTGTTAATACAATCAACTCTTTCAGGAATATGAATAAAACAGAGTCTGTAGTAAAGCAGTATTACCAGTACTATGATTACTTTTCAGTGTCCCATCACAGGTTATATTTATAAGAGGAAAGATTTTAAAGCCAAGTAAGTGATTTCATAATTTACAAACTGCTTTTCCTTACATGATGTAATTTATTCTCACAACGACTCTGTGAGGTACTAGTTGTGATCGTCTTGTTTTACAGATGCAAAAGCTAACTACTCCACAAATGTCCACCAAATGTCAATGGCAAAATAATTTTACAAAAACTTGAAATCGAAAAAGCAATACAAGCTGAGATATTTTCTCATTCGGAGAAAAACACTACCGAGAATGAATTGCCATTTCATACTGCATTTAATTTAGACTCCCAACTTACTGTTCTTGGCTTTTCACCACTTCTTCCTACATAACTTTCCATCTTTTTTCTCCCTATGTATTCAAGCCAGACCTTCCTCATGACCAATCTGTTTGCTCACACTGCAAAATTTTCTAAATCTCTTCTTCAACATTCAAGCCATTTCTTCTGCTGAAATACCCATGTTTACTATCTTTCTCAAGTGCTTAATATTGATCAACTTATTAATTAATTTTTTCAGTATCTACAGACTGATGACACTCATTTTCAGAATCAATCTACCCAACGCTGTGTACACATGAAGCTACCCTGTTATCACCAGCCATTACCCATCACCATGTGCCATATGATAACAAACTGTTCTCCCATTGTTACAATTGTGTATTGTCGTAAACGGACAATCATAGAAATCATCTTTTTAGAACAATTCTGATCTTTGAATGCTTCTTGTATTTGAACTCTATTTATGAACTTTAAGACGGGGAAAATAATACTAAAGTTAAATATTTCTACATAAAAATAGTTAGAATACCTGGAAAGATATTTGGAGATCCTTTGCATCTACAGTTGATGAGCAAGCATGCTCAGGCTGGTTGAATAGTCCTGAGCTTCCCAGAACATATCTGGGAGCAGAAGCCCTCAGGTAACGATTAAAGCAAATGTGCTAACAAAGATTTGAGTTCCTGAAGGCACAAATGTCCTAACACGTTAGTGTTGCTTTCTGCCTTTGCCCACTCTCAGCTTTCAACCTTCTTTTTGTACCTGTGCTTGCCTCAGACTAACCTTCACAAATAGTGCCCTGATGAGCTGAGTCTTTGATATGAGGTGAGATTGTGCAAACTGACAAGAACCTGAGGGCAACTACTCTATAAAAGTGAAACCAAAGTGCTTAAAGGACGTTCACTCTGTTGCTAGAGTAGACATCCCCTTGTAGAAATTGAGAAGGCCATGCCCAAGAACATGAACAAACCTTTTTAATACCTACACCCTGTATTTTCAGGTTTGGTTTGCTTGGTTTTTGTCATTAAAATTGGGGAGCGGGATAGGAATTGGTGTTTAAAGATATCACCTAATCATTCCTTTGCATACACAGGGAACATAGAACACAATTTGTCCTGGTGTTGGAAGTTGAATGCTCTCTTGGCATAGAGTGAAGAAAAGTCCTGTTTTGTCCTGAGCATTGTTGCCTATGTTAGCTGCCTGGGTATATGGTTCCTAGTAAAGATGTCAACCCTAATCTCTTAAAAAAGCACTAGCAACAGACTTCTTGTACATAATAATCATTTCATAGCGACTTCTTCAGTACTTTGCCCCAGGTGGTCCCCAGTCAATGCTCTCTTTTATGGTTGCACATTGACCTTGCAGAAACTATTGTGTAATGTTGAGTACACTAACTATCCTGACTTGAGCATCACATATTGCACACAGGTATTGATAGTCAACATTGTACCCCACGATTTGTACAATCAAGTATGTTTCAATAAATTAAAGAAATAAAGCTATAACAACAAAAAAAATCAACAATCCAAGGAACTTGTATTAAGATCCCAAATGCATTCCTCAGTAAAAGCTGATTTAAATCTCCAAACCATTGTCTTTATATATATTATCATAGTTTCTATAAATAACTATAATTTATTAAAATGCATACTATGCACTGGTGTTTTACATTTAGTAGCTCTAATCTTCAGAACGTTCCAATTTATAGATGAGTTAGCAGGTTTATAAGGATTAAACAATTTGCTTAAAACCACAAAGTTAGCAAATGGCAGAGTCCTGGTTGAACCAGATCTTTCTCAGTCCAAAACTCATCCTCTTAGTAACTCCGTCGTCTAATGAGAAGATAAGAAAAACAACAATTTTAAACTTACGAGGAATAATAATAAGTAAATCATAAATTAACAGAAAATGAAAATTGTCATCACTACTGCTACTTTTTTCTGTTCCGTTGGCCTCTAGTCAAAATTGATTTCATGGGAAGGATAGAAAGAAATGAAAGATCAGACACAGAAAACGTTGTGAGCTCCAATTGTGCGCAGCATTTCCAGCAAACGTCCAGTAGGTGGCACTGCTTAAAAACGTTACTGATAGTCACAACTTCACTGCAGTTCTTGCTGCAAAGAGACTGGGTCTTAAACAAGTCTTTAGACTTGGCCCTAACTTGCATTTCCAGTTATTTTACTTATTCTTAGAAAGTTTTGGGAGCTAAAGCGTTACCATCTCCTGATAATTGTTTAATTTGGGGTTCACCCTTCAACTTGCAGATATAGAACATTGGTTTTGATGAATTATATAGTACTTTGGTTAATTTTATTTTAGGAATTATATATAAGGTCGTTGAAATTGTTCCAAATA
>NW_007728473.1:236616-243029 GCF_000696425.1 Galeopterus variegatus | reverse complement strand
GACTTGGCCCTAACTTGCATTTCCAGTTATTTTACTTATTCTTAGAAAGTTTTGGGAGCTACAGCGTTACCATCTCCTGATAATTGTTTAATTTGGGGTTCACCCTTCAACTTGCAGATATAGAACATTGGTTTTTGATGAATTATAAAGTACTTTGGTTAATTTTATTTTAGGAATTATATATAAGGTCGTTGAAATTGTTCCAAATACCAATTCCTTCCCTGGAATTTTGTGGGCTAAGCTACAGAGTGGTATTTAAATGGCTATTATTTTGTACTGTGTCTTGAACATCCAGGCAATATGTGGAATACCGGGATGGGCTCCGCTGACATTGTGCAGTTGCTGTTCAGAATGCTTGTGTGATATGCTTTGCCTGTTTAATTGCTTGTCATATTCTCCTGACAATTAAGTTAAGGCCTTTTGCAAACTGGCCCACATTCATCATTTCTCTTCGCTCTGCAACGCACAGCCCTCGGTTCAGTCTAACAAACCACGTGCCTTCTGTGATCACGGCTGTTGGTCCTACCTCCGTACTTCAGTGCTTTCTCCCTATTAAAAATTTCCTTATTTCATTCTTTCTCGATCCATGCACCTACTACCCTGCTTCAAAGTGCTCTTCACAAAACACTCTCTAGGCATCATTCCTTGACTAATTCTGTTTCTCTTTTGCATCTTCACTGTGCATTTTCTCAGAATTTATGAAACCAATTTTCCCATAATCATTTTCATTTTGCATATGTTTATCCTGCAATTTTTCAGTTCAATATTAATTCAATATACACTAAAAACTGGTCTTAGATTTCTACATATTCAAAGAATCATTTGTGGTTACTTCCATTTTTCATATTAAATATCTTCAGAATTCACATTCCTTTTGGTACTAGGGTTTCTTCCAAAGAGAGAAACTTAGGTTTGCAAGGTACTTTTATTTAAATATGCATAATATTCACATCTTACTTTTTCTTTTCTTGCTATTTTTTGTGCAAACTTGTTACTGCAGTATAATATACATACAAAAAAAGTGCACAAATCATAGGCATACCAGTTATAAATTCTCACAAAGTAAACATACCCATACAGCCAAAACCTAAATTTAGAGACTGAACATTACCTGGACCCAGGAGGCCCGTCATGACTCCTTCAGATCAGAACCCCTCATAACCACCATGCTGACTTCTAACACCATAGACTTGCATCTAATTTTAAAATGTATAAATAATCTAGCATAATCATAGGAGCATAAATATAAAGAGAATAAACATAATCATAATTAACAGTGACTGCACTAGTCACTGTACTAAGGACTTCACCTCCATTGATTTATATAATCCTCACAAAAGCCATATGAGTTATATCTTCCCATTTTCCTAATCTCCAGATGAGGAAACTGAATATTAGATGATGGCATTTTCTTAAGGCCACACAGCCGGTTAGTAGCAGATCTGAGATTCGAGATGCAGTTTCTCTTACTCCAAAGACCCTATTCTTCATCGCTAGGCTCTAACATTACGAAAAATACATTTAAAAAATAAATGCAATCAATGAAATGATCATTTATCCTCAGGGTGTTTTGGAAGAGGAAAGAAAATTAAACTGATAATAAGGTGTGTGTCATAAATGTAAACCAGGAAGGAAGGAAGATTTTTCCAAAGAAGAGAAAGCAACAGTTTATTAAGATAAAGTTTGTTTTATTCTTTTTCTGTATCGTGTCTTTTAAAATTAAACCCTTCTGTTGTATTATTTTCTTTCTGTCAATTTTCTTGCCAGAGTCATAATAAACGTGAAATGCTCCCACATAATTGACTAGTGAGTAACAGAAGAACACAATAATCAATTAATTTAGGAAGTGACTGTGCTTATTATTTTCTCTCACATAATGCATTTGTATCTGACACATATTTTCATTTCTCTTCGCCGGTAGGTGCTCCATGTCAGGGAGAAAAATCTAATCTCCTGTTAGAAATGGTTTTGTAACTTTTTTTCAAACAAATGGAAAGGCCTTTTGGAAAAATAGCATTGAAAAAAAACTAAGTGTAGTTTAGGCAAAAAGGAAATTTTTTTCTTTCTTTTTTTTTTTTTTTTGGCAGCTTGTTGGTACAGGGATCTGAACTCTTGACTTTGACCCCATGCCCTAACCAACTGAGCTAACCAGCCAGCCCTAGGGAATAAGTTTCTGACCTAATCCATGTAGTGCAATTTCCCCCAAGATTACCTATTCACTTTTACGTACATGCTAACAGGCTAAGTTTCTCCTACATGTAACTGGACATGAAAAGTTACATAGGAAACTCCATTGCTTCTGGGAGGACTTGTGGCCCAGGAAAAATGACAGAGGAGATGTCTTGAGCTTTTTAGCTCTATACTCTAAACACATCTACGACCAAGGGTTTACGTGGGTTTGTGCAGTAGCTACTAGGTACAAAAATGGTATAATCTGTGCACCCTGGAAGCGCTAATCAACCAAGATGGAGCCACCAGAAATTTATTTAGCTGGAGACNCTCCATTGCTTCTGGGAGGACTTGTGGCCCAGGAAAAATGACAGAGGAGATGTCTTGAGCTATTTAGCTCTATACCCTAAACACATCTATGACCAAGGGTTTACGTGGGTTTGTGCAGTAGCTACTAGGTACAAAAATGGTATAATCCGTGCACCCTGGAAGCGCTAATCAACCAAGATGGAGCCACCAGAAATTTATTTAGCTGGAGACTTCAGATGGGTAAAGTGTTTTTCACACATTGGTAGTGGGTTGCTCGGTGTTTGGGGGTGACTGGATGAATGTCTGAGAGTTCCTTTAACTCTTCCAGAGTTATCTGTATTTAAGAGTTTCTAACTAAAGAAGTGTCCATGTCTTGAGTGTGTGTGTGTGTGTGTGAGAGAGAGAGAGAGAGACAGAGAGAGAGAGAGAGACAGAGATCCTTCTGGGAAATGACTGATGAGGTGTCTGGACTCTCTCCCTTGGAAAATGCACACAGATATACACAAACAATTTTATGTAAAAATTCAGAGGTTTTTTGGGTCTACTAAAAAGTTAGGAAGACTTATATCAATGAATATGATTTTAGGTAGTGTAAAACGTAGACTAAAACTTTTCAGGAAATATACAATATTAGGAACATAAGATATTCTCTGGCTTAAACACACACACACACACACACACACACACACACAACCACACACACACAGAGCCTGAGTTTTTGAATTAAGTTAAGGAAGATGATGCATCTAAAGTCATCGTTAGCTACCTTGCACTTTGTGCTCTGAGGACTCAAAATTGCTTTCTCTGCCTAGCTTACAGTCTGCCATTCCAGGTCTCAGTGTCATTTTTCCCATGTCCCCCCTCTTCCTCTCCTAACTCAGCTCAACCTTAGGAGTAAGTACAGACTTCCACTTTTCAGAAAGCCTCACCTGACAGCCTAAACCCTCTCTGCTCACAGCAAGGCCAGATGCTCCAAATATTCCTTGTTCATTAGCACACTTTTCACATGATCACTAGACTCGCAGCAATTTGAGTACAGGAGCTGAGTTATTTAACTCTGTATCCTAAGGTCTTAACACAGTACCTGACACTCAGAAATGTTTGGGAATAAATAAGTGCACATATGCATATAATACATACACTCAGTAATTAAATTCAAGTGGCTTAAAGATTGGAAGACCTTGAATTTGTGTTCAAGAGAACTTGAAACAACATCACAGCCTTTAAACAGGCTTGCTTAAAAGGAGCAAGTACCCATGAATAAATTATCTTATCTTTCTCACTTTCAGTAAAGTATACTTTCAAAGGGAATGGGACAGCTCCCTTATGGGTGAGTTCTCAAGTGGTCAGTTTTGTGTAAGTGAATTTTTATAATAAACATTTTCCATTTCTTTTCATTACATTTTAAATTATTATTGCTTAAATAGGTATACATGTGTATGGTATGACAGTTAAAAGATATACAATGAAATGTGACTTGTCTTCCCACCCCAGCCCCAGTTAGGGAGAAAAATCTAATCTCCTGTTAGAAATGGTTTTGTAACTTTTTTTCAAACAAATGGAAAGGCCTTTTGGAAAAATAGCATTGAAAAAAAACTAAGTGTAAGTAAGTGAATTTTTATAATAAACATTTTCCATTTCTTTTCATTACATTTTAAATTATTATTGCTTAAATAGGTATACATGTGTATGGTATGACAGTTAAAAGTTACCAAAAGATATACAATGAAATGTGACTTGTCTTCCCACCCCAGCCCAGTTACTCAGTTCCCTCCCCAGATCCAATCATCATTAACCGTATTCATGAACCTTTCATAGAGAGTCTAAGCATATAAAAATTATTTTCATTACATTTTAATATGTACATCGAAGAGAAACAATTTGCTTGTGGCTAAAATATTCTTAATCTTTAACAGCTGCCAAAAGAAAAAACATATATTCTGGAGGTGCTTCTTCATGGGCAGGGCTGAGTCTGAGGTGCCTATAAGGTTTCCAGCCAAATCTATCTGGGAGATAGCTGGAAATAGAAGTCTGGGGCTCAAGAGAGAGGTCTGGCCAGGAGCTAGAGATTAAGGGTAATAAATTGTCGATGCCGTTGGAATGATGTGATAACCCAAGCAGCACAGGTAAAGACATGAGGTGCTGGCATCACACCGAATCCTAGAAGCACCAGTATTAAGGATAAATGCAAGAAAAGCTAATAACCAAACCCAGGAAGGATAAGTTAGGGAGGAAGTAATAATGGTAGATTTTCAGACATCAAATTAACAGCAAATTTTGCACTCTGGACTCTTTAAATTTCTATGCACTAGAAAGGCCTGCCCTGTAGGATACTGAAAAGATGGGGATCCAAGAAAGTGTTAACAGCCTAATGAGAGGTGCAAAATACACACACACACCCCAAATATCTATTGAATGTTTACTGTGTGCCAGGAATGTGGGACCATAACAATTTCCTTTTACAGGTTCACATCTTGGTGCAGTTGCAAGTCTGACGGAATGCCCTAAGATGGCCTTTCCTCCTCGAGGCTGCTGGGACATTCAGAAGGGGAGACATCAGTCTCAGGTTGCCCTGATATGTAAATCATCCACTTGAGCTCAGGAGGATTTTTGAAGCCCTGTAAACAGGACTATTGCCCAACCTGCACAAAACCTGTGCCTCGAAAGAGAGGTCCAGAGTGCAATAGGGGACGCTTGTTAAACAACATNATTTTCAGACATCAAATTAACAGCAAATTTTGCACTCTGGACTCTTTAAATTTCTATGCACCAGAAAGGCCTGCCCTGTAGGATACTGAAAAGATGGGGATCCAAGAAAGTGTTAACAGCCTAATGAGAGGTGCAAAATACACACACACAACCCAAATATCTATTGAATGTTTACTGTGCACCAGGAATGTGGGACCATAACAATTTCCTTTTACAGGTTCACATCTTGGTGCAGTTGCAAGTCTGACGGAATGCCCTAAGATGGCCTTTCCTCCTCGAGGCTGCTGGAACATTCAGAAGGGGAGACATCAGTCTCAGGTTGCCCTGATATGTAAATCATCCACTTGAGCTCAGGAGGAATTTTGAAGCCCTGTAAACAGGACTATTGCCCAACCTGCTCAAAACCTGTGCCTCGAAAGAGAGGTCCAGAGTGCAATAGGGGACGCTTGTTAAACAACATCAAAGAAGATTAAGAAGGAAAAAAGGAGGAGCAGGAGGAGGAGGAAGAACAGAAGCAGGAGGAGCAAAGTGTCTGAGGCCTCCATGTTTTCATATAATCTTCATTCTTGTATCTGTTTAAAAGAGAAAATAAGCCATTGTAAGGATATAGGAAAAACCAAACGTTTTTCCTACTCTCTACTCACCACAACACAATGAATACAGAATACTTCTGTGACCTCTGGTAACCAAACATGTGGGGATTTCTCCCCACCAGCAAACAAGCAATTCTGACAGCCGATGTGTGGGGTTTTTCCCCTACACAACAAGCAATCGATCAATCTGCAGTGGACGCCACCTGGGTGTCCTCTAATTCTGTTCAGCTCTGACACTGTCTACCTGGAGATAGCACTGGGTTGAGGGCTTAGTCCCACAAGACTGCTTCCACTTCAGATGCCAACTGCAAGCTCCAGGTTGTGTCCCCTGTGCTTCTGACTGACCTGGTAAATCAGGAATTCCACGACCCCCTCCTCAGGTTTGGTTAGTTTGCTAGAAAGGCCCACAGAACTTAAGGAAACACTTAACTTACTTTTACAAGTTTTTTATAAAGGATATTACAAAAGATCCAGATGAAGAGGTTCATAGGCGAGGTACATGAGAAGGGGTCCCTGCCCTTTTCCAGTGCACCACCCTCTGAGAAACTCCACGTGTTCAGCTATCCAGAAGTTCTCTGAACACTGCTTTGGTGGGGGGGGGGGGTATGGAAGCTTCATAACATAGGCATGATC
>NW_007728473.1:224548-235094 GCF_000696425.1 Galeopterus variegatus | reverse complement strand
CAAATATATATTTCACAATATCCCAACCATTAAATTATTTTCTACAATATGCCTTAAGCTGTTTTAGGCACTGAAAAATACAAAGATGAAAGAGGGGCCTCTAGAAGTTTGCAGTCTACAGGTAAATTCATTGAGTGTACATGTAGGTGTGAGTAAAGTAGAGTGTCACACCACTCCAGGGAACCCTTGTCACATGCACAGGAGCACACACTGCAGCTCAGGTGGAAATATGCACAACGTGGTATAGAAGCAAATTCCCCCTGTTTGGGCTAAAAAAAGATTTCAGGAATTTTAGACCAGGATTATCAGTCCTTTCTTGTTGCAGTTACAGGACATATCCTACACACATTTTTATCTAATTTGAGCTTCACAACAATCCAATGCTATTTTTACAGGTTCAGAAAGATTACATAGTCTACTCACTATGACATAGCTGATAATGGGAAAGCCTGGATGCAAACCCAGACACTCTGAGAATGTACACTTGCGATCATCAACTTTACTGTCACCTATATTTGCCTACCACTTTGACCAAAGCATTTGGGACTGGATTATAGGTGCCTTCTTTAAGAGAGGAGTAAAGGAGGTGAGACCAGGGAGTCAAAAGTAAGCTCTGAGACTCTTCAGAAGTTTGGAACAGTTTTCCACAAAATGTGTATTTTGAAAACTTGTACCAGAATCACTTGGATATATGTAAACTATGCAGACTCTTGAACTCCACCTTATGTGTACTGAATCAGAATCCTTTTGTATGGAAAATTTGAGAAATACTGGTTTCAAGTGTGATACTAATACTTTAAAATATTTTTAAAAATTCCACTACTGTCATAACTAAATGATTAACACAGTATAGTTTTTAAAAAATTCAAAATCTTCCAAAATGCTTCTAAATATGCAATACTGCACATGTCAGCCTACATCTTACACATCTGCAGCACTTATTTTTATCTGATATAGGAAAAAATTGGGAATTATCCTCAATGTAAGATTATGAAAAGAGGATCTGGGGTCCCAATAGAGTAAATGATGGACTTGCCAATGAAAACCACTAAGAAACTAAACAAAAGGGGAGAAACAACAGTTTTTAGACAGCTGAGCCTTATACTTACCCTGACTCTCTTCCTGGAGGCATTTTTTGGACCACGTTGTGGGTAAACAACATCATCAAAGAAGTTACAAGAAAACTACAGGATTAATATTCTAAAGACCTAAGATGTAAAAATTCTCAACAAAATATTAACAAATCAAATCTAGAAATATAATTGTGGGTAAACAACATCATCAAAGAAGTTACAAGAAAACTACAGGATTAATATTCTAAAGAACTAAGATGTAAAAATTCTCAACGAAATATTAACAAATCAAATCTAGAAATATAATTGGGAGCACAGAGGCGCTCCCACCGAGGGGCTGAGGGTTCGGATCCCATGTGGAGACCGGTTCCCTCTCACTGGCTGAGCGCGGTGCGGGCGCAACACCGAGGGTTGCAATCCCGTTGCCGGTCAGTAAAAAAGACAAAAAGGAAAAAAAAATCTAGAAATATATTAAAAGGATACTACTACATAATCAACTGGGGTTTATCATAAAAATGCAAGATTGTTTTAATATTTGAAAATAAACCAATGTACTAACGGATAAACACTATAGAGTCATCTTAATAAATGAGATAAAAAGTTGGCCAAATTCAGCATCTATTCCTGATAAAAACTCTCAACAAACTGATGAAAGGAAATCTACAAGGGAAAATCCTACAATTAACTTTATACTTTATACTGAAAAACTGTTAAATAAAAGTTATAGGAGGCCATAGCTTTGGACTAAATTCCGGCACAAGGCCTCAAAAGACCGGACTAAAAATCAAAATGGAGTCACCCTTGTTAGTTCCATGTCACTTAGGATGTAGTCTGACCTTTTCCGAGAAATCAGGAGAAAGAAACAACCACCAATTTCTCAAACGGGCCAGTTTAAATCTTCAGTAGGCGTAATAATGAAGTTCCCTCTGCTTTAATCCTTACACAAAAGACCTGAAGCAACCTGAACAAAACTAATCAGTTATTTTCCTGTTGTCCCATCTCCCCAGCCCCACCTTAGAAGGAAAATAACTTTGAAATCATCAATCCTGCTTTTTGTTCTTTGTTACTGCTTCTCCTGCCTCTTCTGTCTATAAACCCTTTGTTATTTGTAGCAGACTTCGGAGCACTTCTCTAACTCTGTTGGGTGGTGTTTCCCAGGTTGATCTTCACATTTGGTTTCCAATTAACTTTACAAAATTATTTCTGCTTTGACAGTCTTAATTTTGGTTGACAAGATTTATTATTCTACTCCTAAAATTAGAAACAAGAGATAGACAACAAGCCATTCCCCAAAGTTTCAGCCCCTTGTGGTTTCATTTTTTCTCATTTGGTGCTGAAAATAGGTCTAATGGGCAACAGTAACTCTCCTCTATGGGAGAGTCAAAAAGAGAGGCCTGAAACCTTGGGGAAGGGCTTGTTACCCAGAGGTGTGTCCTGTAACCCAAGCCCAGGGAAACTGAGCACCTCCTATCTCAGTACAGTAGTGAACAGTTCTAGTTCTGGGATCTTACTCTTGGGTTTGAATTTTAGCATCAAAACTTAATATCTTTGTGGCCTTAGCCAATTTATTTGACCTCTCTATGCCTCAAATTCCCCAACTGTCTAATGGGCAGAATAATAGAACCTGAGGGCCGGCCCAGTGGCGCACTGGAGAGTGCGCCGCTTGGGAGCGTGGTGGCGCTCCCGCTGAGGGTTCGGATCCCATGTGGAGACTGGTTCCCACTCACTGGCTGAGCGCGGTGCGGGCGCAACACCAAGGGTTGCGATCCCGTTGCCGGTCCCCGGTACGGGCGCGACACTGAGGGTTGCGATCCCGTTACCGGTCAGTAAAAAAAGACAAAAAGGAAAAAAAAAAAAAGAATAATAGAACCTGAATTAAAGTGTTCTCCTGAAGATTAACATGTTACTACATAGCTGAGATAGGTAAAGTACCTCACACAGTAATCATGCAATAAATTTTTAACAATTTGTATTAAATTCCAAACTAGTAAGAAAAATAAAATATATATCATGGTATATTATTCCTGACATGATCTAAAAGATTCAATATTTGAAACTAAAAAACATAATTTGCTGAAAGTAAAACAATTATTATAAATAGTAAAAAAAAAAAAAAATTTACCCCGACAAGGATTTATTAGGATCTTAATGTTTGCTAACAAAATTTCAACTGTATCTTTTATTTAAGATGTGGGAGACTGAAAGAATGAACATTAAAACGTTAATGGCGAATACCTCTAGGGAATTTCTGTGGTCAGGGACTTGCTTACCTGAAAAAGCCCAGGGATGAGGCTGGCTCATTGGTCTTACTGCAGGGGCTGTCATGTCACCACCTGATTTCTCTCTTGCCATCTCTCAATTCTTATTTCCTTTGGTTGGTTCCAGTTTTTCCTTCAAGAAGCTAATGTATTTAAGGGGAGGAAAGAATGAAAGGACAGAAAGTCCCTCGTCTGTTTTCGGAGTAAGGTGAACAGTTGCTAAGTACAGGAAACAAAACTAGACAAATGTCTAATAGAGCAGAAAATGGAAAGTTAAAAAAAAAGCCAATGTAAAGGTAAGTATCTTTAACAATAATCAGTTATGCACATTTAGAACAAAATACTATTTTCATCTGACAAAGTAGAAAAATAAATCATTAATATTATTCGATACAATGAGAGTGCAGTAAAACAGCTGCAATTGGGGGAGAATAAAAGGGCTCAACCCTTCTGGAAAACAATTTATTCATACTTTTTGACCCAGTAATTTCACTTTCAGAGATCCTTAGGAAAGAATAACAAATACAAATGACTACCATGTTCAAGGATATCTATACAGTGTTATCATAGCAAGAAGTATAATGTCGCAAAGTATGGGAATGTTACCGAATTAGGCTCTTGGGTTCCAAAGTCACAAAAATGAACGATGCACCCAGCAGTAAAGCAAGCAATGCTTTATTAAAAGAGGAGATAGACTTGGGCATAAGGGGGGTAGCTGCTGGAAAGCTAGCCCCTTGAGGGGAGCTATGCAGGATGTTCTATAGGGAAAGGGGTTAAGAGGTACAGGCCAGCATCCTCATTCTGTGCCTCTGGAGGTGGTCCATTGCATTCTTCCTGGTAACTGCATGCTCAGTTGGGCTTTGGTCTTTGCACTTGCTCAGTAGGTCCAAGATGGTGGTGGTGTTCATTATCGTCACCCCAGGAGGGTCATTGTAGCAGTTACCTTGAAGCTTTGTGTGCATGCAGGATTTCCTAAAGAGGTCTTAAGGTTAATTTGTAATTTAATTTTTACAATCACAGTAAACAAGCCTTGGGGAGGGGTTTTGCAACTCAGTGAATATATGTTCCCCTCTTATTTCAGTTTATTTTATCAGGGTGGGCCATGGGATAATTGTGCGCCCTGGGAGGTCTCATGACTGAAGAGTGGAAAAGTAACAAAGTGGCCTCTGCAGGGAAAATGGAGTCAGTTTGGTTCACAGGCCTAGCCCTATTTGGCCTCAGAAATAGTTAAATAAATTATGGTATTTCTGAATGATCCCCAAATTTTAAAGCACACACACAGTTTGCTTACTAGCTGTGTGATCTTTGGCAGGTTATTGCTCTTCTGTGCCTCGGTTTCCTCATGTGTAAATAAGGATAATAAGTGTACCCACCCTGTCAGGTTGAAACGAGGATTAAGCGAGTTAATTCATTTAGAACAAAATACTATTTTCATCTGACAAAGTAGAAAAATAAATCATTAATATTATTCAATACAATGAGAGTGCAGTAAAACAGCTGCAACTGGGGGAGAATAAAAGGGCTCATCCCTTCTGGAAAACAATTTGTTCATACTATTTGACCCGGTAATTTCACTTTCAGAGATCCTTAGGAAAGAATAACAAATACAAATGAATACCATGTTCAAGGATATCTATACAGTGTTATCATAGCAAGAAGTATAATGTCGCAAAGTATGGGAATGTTACCGAATTAGGCTCTTGGGTTCCAAAGTCACAGAAATGAACAATGCACCCAGAAGTAAAGCAAGCAATGCTTTATTAAAAGAGGAGAGAAACTTATGCATAAGGGGGGTAGCTACGGGAAAGCTAGCCCCTTAAGAGGAGCTATGCAGGATCTTCTATAGGGAAAGGGGTTAAGAGGTACAGGCCAGCATCCTCATTCTGTGCCTCTGGAGGTGGTCCATTGCATTCTTCCTGGTAACTGCATGCTCAGTTGGGCTATGGTCTTTGCACCTGCTCAGTAGGTCCAGGATGGTGGTGGTGTTCATTATCGTCACCCCAGGAGGGTCATTGTAGCAGTCACCTTGAAGCTTTGTGTGCATGCAGGATTTCCTAAAGGGGTCTTAAGGTTAATTTGTAACTTAATTTTTACAATCACAGTAAACAAGCCTTGGGGAGGGGTTTTGCAACTCAGTGAATATTTGTTCCGCTCTTATTTCAGTTTATTTTATCAGGGTGGGCCATGGGATAGTGTGTGCCCTGGGAGGTCTCATGACTGAAGAGTGGAAAAGTAACAAAGTGGCCTCTGCAGGGAAAATGGAGTCAGTTTGGTTCACATGCCTTGCCCTTTTGGCCTCAGAAATAGTTAAATTATGGTATTTCTGAATGATCCCCAAATTTTAAAGCACACACACAGTTTACTTACTAGCTGTGTGATCTTTGGCAGGTTATTGTTCTTCTGTGCCTCTGTTTCCTCATGTGTAAATAAGGATAATAAGTGTACCCACCTTGTCAGGTTGAAATGAGGATTAAGCGAGTTAATAAAGGAAAGCATTACATGTACTTAACTCATGTGATTACATGTATTACATGTTGTTAATGTATTATATGCCTGGCACATAGTACTGTTTTCAATAAATGAAAGCTTTTTAAAAATCATATAAAACAAGTTCATGGATATGTATTGCTTGATAGAACTCTAAGAAAACTTTAGACAAGTGAACCAGGGGTTTTCCAGTTAAAAAATCTCTGGGATAACATTTCCACTTTACAAACTGATGTGCACTTATATGGATATGTATTGCTTGATAGAACTCTAAGAAAACTTTAGACAAGTGAACCAGGGGTTTTCCAATTAAAAAATCTCTGGGATAACATTTCCACTTTACAAACTGATGTGCATTTACAGGACGACACACATACATTCGTATGTTAAATGAGTACAAAGACAGTAGGGAAACACAGCTGGGCTTCTGGACTGCAATTCAAGAAGTCAGGAAGTGTTAAGTGATTGCTCTGAGTATCAGAACCAGGAATGATGGGGAAGGGGCAGAGGATTATTTGTTTAATTATAAGCATTTTCATTCTATTTGAGCCTTTACCTTTTATTTTCTAAAAATAAAAAATCAACTTTTTGAAAGGTGTAAGGCCAGAGCATAGAAAAGCTACTCTTCAAGGTCTCTAAAACAAAAAGAGAAGTGTTTACAACTACAGCAGAAAATACTTGGCACCAGAAAGGGTAAGAGGTCATGGTTCTAGGAATGGGAAATATAGATGGTATCAGAGGACTTCACACAATGAAGACCTTTGCAATGCCCAGAGAGCGTGTGGGAGGGGTGCTTCTGTTCCCAGAAGCAGTGCCAAGGCAACGTCAAGGACACCATGTGGACAGCCGTAGGGAAGTTCTGCTTTCTGATGGGCTCTGCTGGAGGTGACCTGCCTGAAAGTTCACTTTTGAGCAAAAACCGTGAACTCTAATCTGATGTACAATGTAGTATGCATGAATATTTTCTTCTCTATATCACCTTAGGAGGGTCAAATCCTCACCAAGTCAAGGTCTCAAGGACTCAATTCCTCAGGTAGGAGACAGCAAGAAGGCATTTTTCCATGAGTGAGATATGTTTAGTCAAAGCACTTTCCACTGATGTTTTTTAGACACCCAGAGAAAACAGCCTGCAAGGACAAGAGAAATAAAAATGCGTGCATACTAGCTGGTTTGGTAGCCCAGGTATTGGTTACCAAAGATACTATTTCTAAACATCTGTCATGCAGCTACATTAGGGACCCATTGCTTAGCACGAGCTAATCTATATCCAATTAGATACTACCATGAGTCAATTCAGCATGTAACTGCCTAGATAATTACCTAGACACCTGTCTAGACAACTAAAATCTAATCGTTTTGCTTTCTGAGACTAAACCCTCAATTCTCTTCTTTCCCCACTCGTACTGATTTCTTTCCCTGGCCCCTTTTCTCCTTGTAGGTAAAGATCCCAGCAAGGCCAGCTACTCTCCACTTACAAGCACGTATTCCTATTACAGTCACAGCTCAGCTACTCAAAATTCTGCTTCAAGGAACTTCAACTCTTCAAAATATACCTAAGAATTGGGAAATAAGGAGAATTGCAGAGAGATGTGTAGTAGCAGCTATGAACAAATGGGTGTCTCTCAAATCCTGACTCCAAGTTCATTTGCTCACATTGTGCCCCAAGTTTAATAGGTAGCTGCTGGGAGACATGAAAGTATCTTGTCAGAGTTACTATGTTACTTGGAGATATAAGGATGAATAAAACACCTTTAAGGAATTTACAATCCTAATAAGATTAGCTAATCTGGTTTTGTGTCCACAGAAGAATAAAAGCAGCAAAATAGAATCAAAAAAGAATTCCCACCGAAAGGCACACAGATAGCGGCAAGATCAAAACTATTTTTGGTTCTATTCTTAACTCAGAGTCACTTGAGGCCAGTCTCTACTCAAACTCTGGGTATTCATGTGGATTAGATTACTTTAAAGTTCCTATTCCATTCTACGATTCTATGAATACAGTTTTAAAACTGTTGACAACCTGAGGACAAGAGATAAGTTTTTAAAAAGGCACAAGAAGTCAAACACAGCAGTTTGGAATCACGTAGTGTAGAAGCAAGCCACTCTACCCTCTGTAGTAGGCAATATCATGAGACATCATAAATATCGTTCACAATAGCCCACAAGCTGCAAAAGCCCAGGCAGAGCTGTACATTGTTATGATTACATTCTGCATCCTATCATTTTTTATTCATTAATTTGTTTTTTATCTATGATCTTCCACTAGAATATATGTTCCCCATTAGGAGGCATCTTATCTGTCTTGATCCCTGAAACAATGCCTGTCACATTGGAAAGTTCTCAATAAACATTTGTTGAAAGAAATAATCTCTTTTGACAATTTTTGACATTAGCATTCCTTTTTATAGCCACATTTCTGGAAATTATTTAGCTTTATCTCTAAATTAACTTGTTTAACTCTCACTGCCTATACTTTCATACCATAACTTCCCACTTTCTTGGATTCCTAATTTTGCCTGTTTTTCAATGAGTTGGCATACAGCTTCCTAATGATTTCTAAAAGAATGGGATGGTATAGGTAGTATATTGCCTGAATCATTGCATATATAACATTGTGTTTCACACTTCATGCTTAAAAGATAACTGGAGAGGGTATACAATTCTCAAAAATGTTTGAGGGTGGTACTGTGTGCTCTGGCATTTTTTAAAAAATTATTTTATTTTATTCTTTTAAAAAATTCTCCTGGCATTTAGAGTTACATAGCAGAGAATTCATTTTTTTCTTCCTTTTTGTCTTTTTTACTGACCGGTAACGGGAACCAGTCTCCTCCCACATGGGATCCGAACCCTCGGCGGGAGCGCCACCGCATTCCCAAGTGCCGCACTTCTCCAGTGCGCCACCAGGCCGGCCCGCAGAGAATTCATTTTTTTCTTCCTTTTTGTCTTTTTTACTGACCGGTAACGGGAACCAGTCTCCTCCCACATGGGATCCGAACCCTCGGCGGGAGCGCCACCGCATTCCCAAGTGCCGCACTTCTCCAGTGCGCCACCGGGCCGGCCCGCAGAGAATTCATTTTGATGGATAGGATTGGAATACCTTGTGGGGAGGAATGGAAATGAGGGTAAAAAAAGGAAAGAGAGACCTCTCCTCCCCTCACCCCCACTCCGAACCCTCGGCGGGAGCGCCACCGCATTCCCAAGTGCCGCACTTCTCCAGTGCGCCACCAGGCCGGCCCGCAGAGAATTCATTTTGATGGATAGGATTGGAATACCTTGTGGGGAGGAATGGAAATGAGGGTAGAAAAAGGAAAGAGAGACCTCTCCTCCCCTCACCCCCAGCCCCAATAACACTCAGTAACATGGCTGGTGAGAAGGGGAATAATCAGGGAGATATTTAGAAATAAATCCTACAGAACCTGGCAATTAACTGTTTTGGAACATAGGTGAGAAAGAAGTCTAGGGAGCTTTCTAAATATCTTGGTGAGATGACTTGCTACTACTGCTTCAAATTCGGTTTCAGGGTGAATGGAGCGCTTTTGAGATTATCCTCTAAGCTCTTTCTCTCCTTCATCATCATATTTTAATTTGTAACTGGACTGTGTCTTCAGGATCTTTCAAAGTCCCCACTGACTTTATGCTACAATCTTGGAAATTCTGGGAGAATTTGAGGCTTATCAATTCTTCTCAACACGCCCCTTTCTCAGTGATTCCTTCCTCTGATTTTTTACTGTACTTTAACCACATTTCTATGACCACTTACTACATTGTGTTGTGATTGAAATAGTTCACCTATTTGTCTACCGTCACTGGACTAAAAGCATCTCAAGGTACAAGTGTCATACTCATGTTTGTGCTTTCAATGCTTGGCACTGAGAAGAAACTAAAGCAATGTGTATAGAATTAATGGTCTGTCTTAGTCTGTTTTCTGTTGCTATAACTGAATACCTGAGACTGGGTAATTTATAAAGAAAAGAAATTTATTTTTCACAGTTCTAGAGGCTGAGAAGTCCAAGAAGTGTGGTTCTAGCATCTGGCTGGCTTCTGGTGAGGGCCTCCTAGCTGTGTCATAACATGGGGGAAGACATCACAGGGCAAGAAGGAAACACTGAGAGCCAAACTGGCTTTTATAGCAGACCCTCTCTGTGATAAATAGCCTACTTCAGTGATAATCCATTCATCCATTAACCCATTAATCCATTAATCATTGGATAGATTAATCTATACATGAGGGCTCTGCCAATCACCTCTTAAAGGACCCACCTCTAAATACTGTTACATTGGAGATTAAGTTTCAACATGAGTTTTAAAGGGGACATTCAGTCCATCGCATGGTCGTTTCCAAAAAACACACATTTACTAAAAAACTCCCTTTCACATAGTGGGAATTTGTGAGATGGCTATATTTGAAAGCATTTTTTTTCTTTTTTTAAAGATGACCAGTAAGGGGATCTTAACCCTTGACTTGGTGTTGTCAGCACCACGCTCACCCAGTGAGACAACCGGCCATCCCTATATGGGATCTGAACCCGCGGCCCTGGTGCTTTCAGCACCGCACTCTCCCGAGTGAGCCACGGGCCGGCCCCTATTTGAAAGCATTTTAATTATAAGAAAATACAGCTGCGCTGGCTGGTTAGCTCAGCTGGTTAGAGGGTGGTACTGATAACACCAAGGTCCAGGGGTTCGATCCCTGTATCAGCCCATCGTAAAAAAAAAAAAAAAAAAAAAAAC
>NW_007728473.1:219910-223548 GCF_000696425.1 Galeopterus variegatus | reverse complement strand
GTCCTTGAGCGGCTCGTGGCAGCAGCATCACGTCCGGGAGCCGAGACACGTGCCCGAGTTGCTTGGGGGGGCGGGGGGAGGGGGGGGAATCGCGTGGCCTGGGAAGGCTGGACGATCTTGAACCTGGGTGTTCGAATCCGCTCCCGCGGTCAGGGAGCAGTGCCCGTGCATTTGCCGGGGTGAGGGTAAAGGTATTAGATGAGCTGCACGTTTGGCCCCGCTCTGCAGTGTCTCGCCGGCTGCCGACGCAGCTCTTCCAGGAGCGGCGCGCCGCTTGTCCTCTGGCCTTTTTCCTTGATGCTCAGGTGCCGCGTTTTCTCTGCCAGCTTTGGGTGCTCGGAGGAAGGAAGGCCTAGACTTATGCTTCGCGACCTTATCCAAGGAGATCTGAGGGTGCCCTCGTGACCTGCTGTTCTCCGCTGCCGGCGCGGGTGGCAGCCGTGGCCCGTGGCGGCGAGCTGTGCACGCTGCAGTTAGGGCCTGGGGAGGGGGCAGGGGAGAGCGGGCTCTTGCTTCGTGGAGGAAGGACATGGCAAAAACTGGATTTTTAAAAGGTTAGAATGAGAGATAGTCTGAAAGGAAGGTTTTTGTTCTGTCAGAACAACGAATCTGTATTTATATAGCAACCATTTCTGGGTTTTTGTTTTCCACTGCTTATTGGGTCCCCTGTATAGCTAAATGATTGTAAACAACTAACAAAAATAAACTTAAGTGGAGAAAAACTAAGCATTTCTGAGTTCAGCAAGAAGAGATGCGCCATTCTTTCTTCTGATCCTGCTCAAAATGCAGGACATGTTTGAATTTCATTTTAAGGTTAGGTATTTGTGGAGGCGTTTGCACAGCATTGCATTCGTCTTTTCTCTATAGTATCCACTAGAAACCAGTACATGTGGTCTGTAAAGGCAAGATACTCTCAGTTTAGTCCTTACAGATTGGAGAAAAATATTTTTTTAGAAAAAAATAATTGTAGAACAAAATGGTTGTTACACAGTTGTGTCTAAGTGCAGATACTTGATTCTAATTCAAAGCCCTACTAACTCGTACTTTACAATTACTGAACTAGGTTCTGTTACTTAGTCCATTGCAGATTAGAGGCAAAAACAGAACTAGGAAGCTGTGGCACAGTTTGAAACAGGTATCGTGGACTCAGACAGGACAGTTAAGTCTAGCACAAAAACTAAAAAGGAAACTAAAGAATTAAACATTACAATGGGTCATTACAATTATAAGTGATAATTGTGAAGAAAAGGCTTATTTATGGTCTCTATCCTCACTGTTTAATAAGGCAAAGCAGTCTGTTTTGTGTACTGAATTGCCACGGAATTAATAAGTTCATTCCAATAAATTTTAATGTTTGTTTCAATTATCCAGAAAAATGCATCTGATTATATGATGGCACAAATAAATTACTGTATAGGATGTATTCTAACAGGTTTCAATTTTATTTGTTTTTTAAAAACTTTTTGGGGGTTCTATTTAGTATGGTTGGAAGGAAACTGGTTCAAAGACTGATGTTCTCCTAAAGTGACCTCCTGAAAGGAAAATGTATTAAGTATCTGCTCACCTTCCGATGTGCACTAAAAGGAATTCAGAGTAATATTTTTACAGACTTTCCATAAGCATTCATTGCCATTGTATTGTCAGTATGTATTTATTAAGCATACATTGTATGTCTAATACATTGATACATTTTATATGAGACAAAGTAGAAGCAGTTCCTATCACCCATGAGTGATAATACCATTAGTAGTAGAAATTATATTCAGAATGGGCCATTTAATTCTTTTTGACCAAGCTTACATATGGGCTAATACTGAGCCCAAACTTAGTTTACACAGTTATATATGAATTGTCTACAGGAGAAACAGAAACAAATCAGATAATATAAATATTCATGTCTTTTAGCAGGTGAATGAATGGTTATAATACAAAATGGTTACAACCTATTAAATATTCAGGTGGAATCATGGATGAACAAAAGAACCCAATTTTAATGGGCTTTGGGGAGGTTTTTGCCTTAATTAAATTCTCCATTAAGTGGGTCTCATGGTTCTTTAAAATATATACTGTGTTCTACAATATAATTAGGTTCGTTTTAATTTGTACTTCAGTTCAAAATTGCAACAGTAACATTTTAAGGATGACTCCCATTCGGATTTCATATGTATAATATTTTGATTCCTTTCTTGCAGTGCACAATGGCAACTCTTAAGGAAAAACTCATTGCACCAGTTGCAGAAGAGGAGACAACGGTCCCAAACAATAAGATCACTGTAGTGGGTGTTGGACAAGTTGGCATGGCGTGTGCTATCAGCATTCTGGGAAAGGTACATTTCAAAAACACCACACATGACAGACAGTGTTAACATGTGTATTAGTCTCTGTGGGTACTTCGGGGTATTTGTTCTATTTTTAAAATATTTTTTTTCCGTGAGCAATTTGAAGCAAGTTGTAGCCGTCATTACTCTTCACCTTTAAATACTTAAGTATGTGTCTCCTAAGAAAATTATATTCTCCCTTTGTGACTGCAATAGAGTTCCTACACTTAGGGAACTTAACATTGATACAATACTGTTGTCTAATATACATTATTAATATTTAAAATTCCCCATGTTGTCAAAATCATGCCCTTTCTAATTGTTTTCAACCTGATCCAAGATCATGTATTTTAGATACTTCTCATGGCTCTTCATTCTTCTTTAATCTGGAACTGTTACTCAGTCTTTCTTTGTCTCTCATGTCATTGACATTTTCATAGAGACGAGGTCACTTTTGTAGAATGTCCCTCAATCTTTCTTTGTCTGATATTTCCTTGTAATTAAGTTCAGGTTAAATTTGGGAGTGTCGTGTCCTTCTTGGTGCATTATATCAGGAGGCACACAATGTTCAACTTGTCTCATTACTGGAGATGCTAGATTTAATCCCCTGGTTATAGTGGTGGCAGCAAGACTTCTCTCCTGCAAAGGTCCCTTTACTCTCTGTAATTAATAATTAATCTACATAATGGCTTTTTGAGGATGTAGGACTATCCCATCATTCCTCTCAAACTTTCTCCCAGTAGTTTATTTTTAAATAATTTAAAACTTACAGAAAATTTGCAAGAATAGTAAAAAGAATTAAAATTTCTATAAACACTTCACTCAGATTTACCAATTCTTAATATTCATAAAATTTTGTTATTCTCTTTCTCTCTCTACATATATATATATATGTGTGTGTGTGTATATATTTTATATATATATACACAAATGAGGATTTTTTTTTAAATTGTGGAAACTAGAATTAAAGATAATATGAATCTTTTCATGAACTTTTTTTTTGTGTGTGTGTGTGTCTTTTTTGTCTTTTTTCCGTGTCCGGCAATGGATCGCAACCCTCAGTGTTGCCCCCGTACTGGACCGGGGACCGGCAACGGGATCGCAAGCCTCGGTGTTGCTCCCGTGCCTCGCTCAGCCAGCGAGCGGGAACCGGTCTGTATGTGGGATCCAAACCCGCGGGCGGGAGCGCCACCGCGCTTCCCAAGCGGCGCATTATCCAGTGCGCCACCGGGCCGGCCCACATCTTTTGAACTTTAGAATTTGTTTTTTATTAAATAATTTTTTAAATATTGAAAATAGTGATTAGACAAAATTTTGCTC
>NW_007728473.1:211520-219819 GCF_000696425.1 Galeopterus variegatus | reverse complement strand
GTGTGTGTGTGTGTGTGTCTTTTTTGTCTTTTTCCGTGTCCGGCAATGGATCGCAACCCTCAGTGTTGCCCCCGCACCGGGCCGGGGACCGGCAACGGGATTGCAACCCTCAGCGTCGCCCCCATGCCTCGCTCAGCCAGTGAGCGGGAACCGGTCTGTATGTGGGATCCGAACCCTCGAGCAGGAGCGCCACCGCGCTTCCCAAGCGGCGCACTATCCAGTGCGCCACCGGGCCGGCCCTTTTCATGAACTTTTTGAAGTACCCTCATATGCACTTGTGTATATATGTACACACTCATGTGCATATTTACATATATATATAGAGAGAGAGAGAAAGAGCTTTTTTTCTGAACAACATACACTCATGTATATGTACATACACATATTCAGAGACAGCTTTATTTCCGAACCATTTGAGAATAAGTTGTAGACATTATGCCTTTTATTTCTAAGTCATTCAGAGTACATTTCTGAAGAATGGGACATATTCTTACGTAATCATGGCAATTATCAACATTAGGAGATTTAACACGAATGCCATTACTGTTATCACCTTCCACTTCTCAAGACTTTATTTTCCCTATATGCCTCCATAGACTTTTGGCTTGTTTCACATGTAGAACTTATAGTTTAAACCATAGTCAGCTTTCTCTAGTTCCCAAGGACTTTTAAGGAAAGAAGCCTTTTTCTCATTTACCCCCCCAAATTGATTCCTTATTCCTTCTGATGGCTGCCTTAAAAGTAGGAACCAAAAAAAAAAAAAAAAAAAAANTCAGCTTTCTCTAGTTCCCAAGGACTTTTAAGGAAAGAAGCCTTTTTCTCATTTACCTCACCAAATTGATTCCTTATTCCTTCTGATGGCTGCCTTAAATGTAGGAAAAAAAAAAAAAAAAAAAAAAATGCTGCGTTGCCTTCAGGAGAGCACACTGTTCCTTTGTATCATGAGAAGGCTACCCAAATAACTCCTAGCCAAGCATATTTCTGTTTGCAAAGTTTAAATTCTAAAAGAACAAATTCTAAATGTTTACTGAGAAATAGTTATTGAAAAAGTTAACTAAAATATGTAGTGCTCATTAATGAAAGTTTTATTTTTCTGCATTTTTTTTTAGCTAGTTTTAATGTACTAGGTACTTGTGATTCAGGATAGCTGCTTCCCAAATTACAGGGCATTTAAATAATTAGAACATAGTGCTCACTGTTCATGCCAGTAAAAACGAAAAGGATTCCAGCTTACATTTTTTTTTCCTATAAGCACACATTGAGCATGGACCATGTTCAAAGTATTTTAAATAAAATGCTTCCTTTTAAACAACTTCAGGAGTTGGGAACTGTTCACATCTTGTTTTCAGTTGAGATAGTTGGTGCTTAAAGAGATTAGTAGCTGTCCATAGTCACACAGCTGGTAGTGATAGAGCTGTAATTTGAACCCAGGACTCTGAACTCTTAACCATGGTGACCTTTCAGTTCCATTTTATTCTATGCTAGTATTTAAGCAGTTGAAAACATAAATGTGTTAATGATACACTAGCTAAAGACTTTTCTTTCCTCCTGCTAATTGCAAAATTTGGACTTTTCAGGAAACTATATCTGAGCTATCATGATTCTATCAGAATCATAAGAAATAACTCTGTTGTTTTAATCATAAATTTAAAATTGTCTTCAGTAAATAATTTAATTGAGACTGATTTCTGTTCTTCAATCTAATGCTTTTTTATCTTTTGCAAAGGGAAGAACAATGCCTTAGAAATTATGTGAAGACTATCTAATAAAGAATTTTTTTTTCTTTTTACTCAACACTATATAAAGGAGGACTAATAAAGAATATTCTTGAAAGCATAAATACACTGAAAGAATGACTGCCTTATTAAAAGACCATTTTATGAATTAAAAATGTCTAAATCTTATTTTAATGAGTTAAGGATTAAAGTGGTTCAAAATAATTTTAATATTTGGTGAGGGTTAGAAACCCCACTAGTTTAATGAGAAAAGAAAATAACAGTGCCTGCTCTGTCTCAGTTGTTTGCACATTACTTCATTTATTCCTCCCCAAAACCCGTCGAGGGGTATTGTCATCTATATATTACTGTTGAAAAAGAAAAAGAAAAAAATTCACAAAAGCTAAGCAGCTTGACTCAGATCACTGGTGGTAAGTGCCAGAGCAGGCCTTTTGAGCCCATAGCTGGTGTGCTTTGCAGAGGGTACATGCTGCTTTGCCCCCAGAAGGTAAACAGTTAACAGCATCAGCGACAGAGAGGCTGAGGAGGCACCTGCCTTAGCTGGACTCATGAAGGCAACAGGCTGCTCCCTAGTATCCCACCATTGTGGAGACTCAATTACTTTCTGCTTTTGCCCACCCTCCCCACGTCCATTCCTTACGTAAAAGCCATAGTGAGCTTTTATAAAAATAGTGGCTCCTCTACTTAAAACTTTGCAGTCATTTCACCGTGCACATATACTACACATGTACATAATATCCTGCCAGGCCTCACAGATCTCTCCCTGCCTGTCTCAGAGCAAGGCAAGTGTGCGCACAACTCCAGGGGGCGCCACCCACACAGTGGCAGCAGTACCTTCCAGTGCGATGTGATGGTACCGTCTCTGACTTCATCTCTTGCTATTTGCCCTCTTTCTCCCAAACACCAATCTCATTTCTGCTTAAACCCTTTTACTTGCTTTTCTCTTCACCCAGAGTGTTCTTCCCTATACCACAGGGTTGACTGCGTCCTATCATTTGGGTCTTACTACAAATGCCATCCCTTTGCAGGCAGGCCTTCCCCGACTTTCCAGTATAAATAAACCTACTAACTAGTAGCTTTAACATTATCCTGCCTTATGGTCCTTATAGCACTTCCATCATCAGAAATCATCTTAATTTCTATTACATTCCATGAGAGCAGAGACTTTACTGAATTTGTTCATTCATGATTGTATTCCTGATTAGTAGAATAATGCCTAGCAATATTCAATAATAAATATGCACTAAATAAGTGAATACTTTTGCTATTACTCATAAACTGCACTTATATTATGTCAAATTTTGGCCATAGCGTTTGCTTTTTCCATGGTTTCTACTGACAAATTTGACTTTTGTCCCACTACCAGTCTGAGGCTGTGCATTGTAGCTGCCAAGAAGAGGATCTGAACGTTGACCTTATTTTGCTGTCAGGGTTGGTTGGGCGGAGCTTCCAGGCAAGATTATCATAAACTCTTAGCCTGTGAGTCCAACTGTCTTTAGTTTGAGTGTCTGTCCTTGCTCCAGTCAACTGTGGCCACGTTATTGTGAAACACACATAGCATATTAAGTCTCTTAGGAGGAGCAATGACACTTTGCAAAGTAGTTTTGCAGTGAAGGACTAGGCTTAAGAGGAGGACATAATTAAAATTTGGTATTTGTACAAGAATAGACAGATTAATGGAACAATGGACCAAATAGTATTTAATAAGGCAGAAGTAGCATTTCAGAGGGAAAACAAATTATTGAAGAAATGGTGCTTGTTTGTTTAGTTAATTATTTGAATACAATTATGCCTGTCCCTGCCCCCCCAATCTCATGGAGACTATAAACACTTGAATATAAAAGTGCGGTCATCAAATATTAAGACATTGGTGGCTGTAATTTATTAGCTCAGAGGAACAAGAGATAGAATATATGTCTCTGCCTAGTTTACACAGGCCTTTAAGTTAAAAGAAATTTTGTGGTAACCTTGTGTTAAACAAGGTTTCTGCAGTAATATTCTTGACTTCTGACCTTGCTTCTTAATAAGATTGCTGCTTTTGCAGTGAATCTAAACTTTACTGTTTCAAACAATTTCGAATGTACTTACCGCTTAAGTGAAATGTGTATATGGCAAATTCATGAGCTGTAAAATATGTGAATACCAGGGAGATGTATTTAAGCCAAACAACTGCATGAGTATTAGTAACACATCTTCTGTTTGTGTGCACTTGGAGTATATTCAGTCATGCAGGTGTAGCTACATTCAGCGCCAGGATGATTTTCTTTGTGTTGGATCACTTCCTCCCTTGTCAGCTGAGTATGCACTTCTCAGCCAATTCTCTACACCCACTGCAACAAAGAGACAGGATCTGAGATCCTGTGACATCCTCTTCTACTTAAGCACTAAATCGCTTTGCCCTGTTGACTTCAGTAGCACACATGTGATGTTACTAAAATAAGAATGATATTCCTAGTGCTCAGTACCTTGACAGAATGTTACGGCTATTATTATGTTATATTGTGTTAACTAAGGACTTAACACAAATGAGGATTTCACATGATCTTGTCAGAGGCTGCAAAGGAACAAAAGTCTTGAAAGTATGAAAACAAGTATTTAAATAAAAATGGATAAAAAAATTACTGCCAGTATTCGATATATATGGAAATGAAAAAATATTTTCTAAGCAATCCCCAGCTCACAAAATGGTCATTTCAAAAGTTTGCAAGGGATTCAGGTGATTAGAACTGAGTATACCTGCAGTCACAAGGAGGCTTCAGTCTCAGGGAAGCCTTCACAAGCAAGCCTATGGTAACTCACTTCTTGAGGCTAGCCACCCACTCAGATTCTAGCAGCGGGGAATTTACAGAGGGGACTTGCTTTATCTAGCAAGCAAAAGTAGGTCAAGTTTCTTGGCTGTCTCACCTCTCTCCTGGCCTTTGCCTTCCTGACACCTCCATTTCTGCCTGGACTGCTCTGCTTTATCCTTCACAATGCTTCCTGAACCCCAGTTACCTACCTTTCTCCCCATCAACACCCGTCACCCGTGTAGCAGATCACACCACTATTCTTAGAAGACATATTTGCCTTTTTAAATGGGCTCCAGTACTGATATATCCTCCCAAGCTGATTATTTTGCTAACAGCCCTAAAAACAGTAAAGGCAAGGACTCTGTTGCTGTTTCAAGAGGAAGAATAACCACTTTTTAAACAATCTGTAAATGATGGGCTTCTATAAGATAATGGTGTGTTGGGGCTGGCTGGTTAACTCAGTGGTTAGAGAGTGGTGTTAAAACACCACCTGTCAAGGGTTTGGATCCTCCTACTGACCAGCTGCCAGAAAAATAAAAGATAACAGAACATCAAACCTGAAAGGTTGTTTAGATGCATGTAGATTGAGTATCCTCTGCCAACCCCTCATTCTTACAAGAAGAAAAGATCAAGGACTTGCAAAGAGCATACATGATTACTGAAAGGGGGAATCCCTTTTTGGTTTTTTTTTTTTTTTTTCTTCCTACTATTCATGTAGTGTTGCTTTGCCTCCCACAGATTTGTCACCCCTCTTCTCCTGGGTGATGGAGCTGCAAAGGATTACTCAAAGCCCATCTCTTCTGAGCAGTGAGAAGCCCCAAAGTGGTTAATTTCCCAGAATCTTCAAGAGGGAGGCATTCCTTCCATTTGGGAAATTAACCCCTAATTGGGGTTCTCTTCCCGCATTTATTCTCCAGCACAGGAAGGTACAGGAAGGGACATAGGTGGGGTTAAATAATATAGGCTGGTAGCTTCCAGTGAAATAAGTCAGATGACATTCCATTAAGGCAATCAAGTGATTCACCAACACAAGCTTGATCTTAGCAAACATTCCTTCTTGCAGCAATTTCCCAGTATCTTTACATATCAATCAGTAGTAACTTGTCTGTCTTTGAATCAGCAGCCATGCTGTGTTACAACTCTTTATCTTACAACAGAGACTCAATAGCCTGGGGAAATTTTCCTGTTTTTTGTAAAGTCAATATTTGAAACTGCAAGGCTTTGGAAAACCAAGCCCTGTGAAGTACACATGCTTTATGCATCCTCTACAATGTAGAGATTCATGAACATATAAAATTGTGTTATTACAGTAAGACTAAATAGTATATTTATTGACTTAGAGTTTACTTTGGAGAGAGGACAGAGAATGACAATTGGGATAGAAAACAAGAGAACTCTGAAACTGGGCAAGTTTCAGAGGCACAAGTTTGGGTTGATCACCTATGGAAAAATCCGCTGGTCTTAGACCTCTCCATCCATAGGACTCTTCTCCCTTTTCCCATCAAGACATTTGAATTAGTCAGAGCTAACCTGAGGATTCCCAGGGCTTCAAGTCCTACTCTAAAGTGAACTTACACTCTTGGGGATTTAAACCAAATCTGCCTTCTCAGAAACCCACCAAACTGGGGCCGGCCTGGTGGCGCACTGGATAAGTGCGCCGCTTGGGAAGCACGGTGGCGCTCCTGCCCGAGGGTTCGGATCCCACATACAGACCGGTTCCCGCTCACTGGCTGAGCGAGGTGCGGGAGCAACACCGAGGGTTGCGATCCCGTTGCCGGTCCCCGGTCCGGTACAGGGGCAACACTGAGGGTTGCGATCCGTTGCCGGACACGGAAAAAGACAAAAAAAAAAAAAGAAAGAAACCCACCAAACTGGGGGTGACCTCAGGGATGGACACACTGCCCAAGGTTGTTTCTGAGTCTGGGCAAGCTTATTTTCTCACTGCCCCCACCACCCTCTTCACCCCCCGCCAGTGTGAAGATCTGTACACCGTGGGCCTACTGTTGAGCTAAGTTGGTTTCTTGAGGAATCTTTAAGTCTACTTGTCCTTAAAGCACAATTTGCATTATGCTAACCAAATCCTAGTTATGTACCTAACTCCACAGTAAAATTCTCGTGGTTTTTTAGACATTTGCTGCTTAGCCATTTAAAAGGTCTCTGGGTTGGATTGTGAGCTGAGGCATCCTAGAGTGGCTTAAGGTACTAACACCTGGTTTTGTGTTTATAGTCTCTGGCTGATGAACTTGCTCTTGTGGATGTTTTAGAAGATAAGCTCAAAGGCGAAATGATGGATCTGCAGCACGGGAGCTTATTTCTTCAGACACCTAAAATTGTAGCAGATAAAGGTAACTTTATTTCATGTTTTGATTCAGAGTTGTATGATCTAATATTAAATTGTTTTTTTCTAAAACAAGAAAATAACATTTGGAATGCATCTTAGAGCCTAATGAACTTATTTTTAATTAGAAAAAGTGTAGGTTTTAGAACAGTTATTTCAGTAACTGTTAACAATATAACATTCATGATCTGGTTTGGTAATTTATTCAAATACTGCAAAATTTTCAAAATTGTAAAAATCCTCCTTTTTTCTCATCTTATAAAAGATTCTTATTTCTCTATATTCTACTTTTCACTTCTAATATATTTTATATTCATTTTTCAATGGACAATCACTGAAAATGTTAATCATAAATGATTATTGATATATCACTAAGAGAAAAATAAAAATTGTGATTTATAGCATTGTTTGGTTTGTTCTACCACCTTTTTCTCATAGGCCAATTTTCTTTCATAAATTTCTAGAGACCCTTGTACTGGACAGCCAACAAAAAGAAAAAATTTCTAGAGACCCACTTTCTAGCCATTTCTTACACAGATCTTCACAATTTGGACTCAACCTGTATTTTCACGTGTGTCAACATCCTCTTTTCCTCCCTCCTTCCCTGATATAAAATTAGTCTTCCTGTCCTGACGAATCTAGGGTTGGCAGTTTCTTCTTTTCTTCTTGGTCCAGTTCATCATCAAGGACCAACTTCCTTATCACTTCCATTAACGTTCTCCCACACACCTCCCAAGCATTCGATACATAACATTTAGGATATTGTATCATAATAAGTTGTTTATATGTATCTGAGAACAGGAATATTTTAGACCCCCAAAATATTTGTACATAGTAATTTGAGTGTCTTGAAGAAACTAAATAGTAGCTATTATTTATTGAATTAGTAACCTTCTGGGTACTGTGTGAAGCATTTTGCATGTATTATCTCATCTTACTTCATCTTCACAACAACCCTGTGAGGTGTGGGTACTATTATTACCTCCATTTTATGGGAGAGGAACCTGACAAAGTATTAATAACTGACAAAAGCCACATTGCAATACAATTTAATTATATGAATCATCCACAGCTATTGCATCTAATGATCATATCAAATAGTAAGTGTTGTATATGTTGAAAAAGGATACACTTCTTTGAGGGAAAAAAATACTTTTGAGAGTAAACTGCGCTGCTAAAAAGTGAATGATCTTCCTTAAAATACTGTGTTAGAAACCTAAGTTTTAGTTTCTAGCCGAAAACACTCAGCCTTCCCTCCCCTTCATAGATTTAATTGACATAATAAGACTAAAATTGATTTTTTGTTGTTGTTGTTAGAAGACTGACTATTAGACTTTGGACCAACTGTTCATGCTTAGTTTATTACTGACAATCGAATGAATTTGTTAGCCAGGACCATCATTTAGGGTTATCTTTATATTTTTGGTTCATTTTGT